>NC_052331.1:21293764-21376264 GCF_016432855.1 Salvelinus namaycush
GACGATGTAGTACAGGCCGTACGCGAGTCACAAGACCGAGACTTCATCCGCCGGGTGCTGGCCAAAGAGTGCCCCATCTGCCTATCGGACTTTCCCCACAGCAAGGTACTCTCTCTCTCTCTCGTGTGTGTTTTGGGGGACTTGTGGGTGTTTGTGTGCATGTCAGCACTAGCTTGCCTTTGTTCAAAATGAAGTAGAAGCTTTTCTGTGTGTTTTTTGCAGTATCTAACCCCCCCACAACTCTCATACACCTTTCTCTCTCTTCAACTTCCCTTCCTGTTTCAGATGCAGTCTTTGACCTCCTGTCAGTGCTCGGTGTGCTGTGGCTGCTTCCAGCAGCACTTTACCATAGCAGTGAGAGACAAGCACATCAGAGACATGGTGTGTCCCGTCTGCTGGGAACCTGACATCAACGACCCTGAACACCTCAACAGCTACTTCTCCACCCTGGACATCCAGGTAGTACATCACACAGAGAACAACCTCACACAAAATCTCCCTCAGATTCTGTCTTTGAAGAGAGAAGAAACCGAGAGTGAAGCCCAATTTTCTGGATTTCAGAGGCTTCTTTCCCTTCAAAATGCAGGTGTCAGTGTGTTTTCAGGGTGTGTGAGGTACTGTCTATAATGATGGCTACACCTGTAATAATAATTTCCTGTGTGTGTGTGTGTGCGCAGCTGCGGGAGTGTCTGGAGCCAGAGGTATATGATCTGTTTCATAAGAAGCTGACTGAACAAGCTCTCATCAAGGACCCCAAGTTCCTCTGGTGTAGTCATGTGAGTTTAATCCTATGTATACAAAGGCAAAGGAAAAATATATTTTTGCTAATCCCCATTGAGGCTGTTAAAAAAAAATTATGACATGCTATACCCATCTTCACGAGCTAAAAATGACCAGTACCTGCTCTTAAACGGGGCGGCAGGTAGCTTAGTGGTTAGAGCGTTGGACTAGTAATCAAAAGGTTGCAAGATCGAATCCCCGAGCTGACAAGGTAAAATATCAGCCGTTCTGCCCCTGAACAAGGCAGTTAACCCACTGTTCCTAGGCCGTCATTGAAAATAAGAATTTGTTCTTAATTGACTTGCCTAGTTATATAAAGGTAAAACAAAATAAAAAACTGTTGAAGTATTCCTCTTCCCTTCCCTGTCTTCTGTTCATAACTTCTCCCCCCAGTGCTCCTATGGGTTCATCTATGATGGAGACCAACTGAAGGTCACCTGTTTCCAGTGCAGGAATAGCTTCTGTGCACAATGCAAGAAACCTGTAAGTGTGAAACATGAACTCTGTGTGTGAGGGAATCTGAATCAGAAAGTGCAATTAATTGGGGCTATGAGGAGATGATATTTGGCTTTAGAGTAAAGATGCTGGAGCCCCATCTCACTCCATTATCCCCTCGTCTCTCTCTCTGTGTGCCCTCTAGTGGGAGTCTCAGCACGGTGGTCTGTCATGTGAACAGTACCAGTCCTGGAAGAGAGAGAATGACCCAGAATACCAGAGGCAAGGCCTGGCCGGATACCTGCGCGACAACGGCATCAGTGAGACACACAGCACACACACCTTCTAAATGGAACAACACTTCCTCATTGCGAGCTACTGTAGTGTTTAACCAGAAAAGGCAGGTACTTGCAGAGGTGTGAACGGCCAGACACTTCACTAGGTGTTGGGCTGAGAGATCAAATTGGTCTTACTCACTTACTCATCTTCCAAACCAGCACATTTCATTAGCGTCATGAACAACACTCCCGTAGAGGTAGTGTAGGCCTTCTGCTTGAACTAAGCCAGTTGATTAAGACCTTGTTTTAGCAAAGAGTTAGAGCCAGTTACAGAGCGTTTTAGGTCCCTCCACATCCTTCAATTAATGAATTAATTAATCAAACTATTTATCCTCTTCCTCCGATGCATTCTCATGTCTGTACTCTCCCTCCCTCGCTCTCCCCCTCAGCCTGTCCAAACTGCAGGTTCCAATATGCCCTGTCTAAAGGAGGCTGTATGCATTTCTGCTGCTCCCAGTGTAGGTACCAGTTCTGCAGCGGATGCAACAACCCCTTCCACACTGTAAGTTCCTTCTCAAATGACTTGGTGTCTTTGTGTTGTGTTCGTCGATCGTGCTAGTTCCTGGCAAGGGGTTTCAATGAGAGTTGACTTGAATGTCGCTTTAATTTGTTTTTCCTCCTCCAGTCTCTTTCACTCTGCACTCTCGGTCTCTCTCCCCACTCCCTCCTCTCTCTCCCTCCCTCCTCCCACACTCTTTCCTTCCCTCTCTCTCTCCCTACCCTATTCTGTCCCTTCCTCCCTCCCTCTTCTGTAGACGTGTGCAGTGATCCAGTGCAGTGTGACAGGCCTGCATGCCCATCACCCTCGAGACTGTCTCTTCTACCTGAGGGACTGGGAGCCTGTCAGACTGCAAGCACTGCTGCAGGTAGGCACACACACTACACACACACACCACACACACACCATCCACACAAACACGGATGCTCACACGCCATTACAATCACCGTAACCACATTATAGCTATCTGGCTCACAATCGCAGTTATAACTAGAGCTGTCAAACGATTAAAATGATTAATTAAGTTAATGGCATTAGTTCATCGCGATTAATTAACATTTTTTTATTTGCTCAAATTTATCCCTAAAAGATGTGTCCATTTCAAAAAAGCAGTGCATTGAGAAACGGGCATAATATTATTTGATTGTAATGGACAGAAACACAAAATGATCAACATCAGAAGGTTTTCATAGCATTTTCACCATAAACAACACAAGTCACTGTAACATACAGCTGCTGTAAATGCTCCCTACTCCCTCTTATCAGTGTTCTTGAAGTTCAACACTTGCGCACACACTCTTTCTCACACACACACACTCTTTCTCACACACACACACACACACACACACACACACACACACACACACACACACACAGCTTTAAGTACTGTTAAAGCTTCAGGCATTCTAAAGGACTTAACTATAGGAAAAAAGAACTGGCTCTATGGATACAAAGAGCTTTTAAACGTGTCGAACAATGTTATGAAAACACTGTAACCATCTTTACTGTTCAACAACTTTGCACACATAGACCCCCTCTCTCTCTCTCCGGCCCTCCCACCCCCTCTCTCTCTCTCCGGCCCTCCCACCCCCTCTCTCTCTCTCTCCGGCCCTCCCACCCCCTCTCTCTCTCTCTCCGGCCCTCCCACCCCCTCTCTCTCTCTCTCCGGCCCTCCCACACCCTCTCTCTCTCTCCGGCCCTCCCACACCCTCTCTCTCTCTCTCTCCGGCCCTCCCACACCCTCTCTCTCTCTCTCTCCGGCCCTCCCACACCCTCTCTCTCTCTCTCTCCGGCCCTCCCACACCCTCTCTCTCTCTCTCTCTCCGGCCCTCCTACACCCTCTCTCTCTCTCTCTCTCTCTCCGGCCCTCCCACCCCCTCTCTCTCTCTCTCCGGCCCTCCCACCCCCTCTCTCTCTCTCTCCGGCCCTCCCACCCCCTCTCTCTCTCTCTCCGGCCCTCCCACCCCCTCTCTCTCTCTCTCCGGCCCTCCCACCCCCTCTCTCTCTCTCTCCGGCCCTCCCACCCCCTCTCTCTCTCTCTCCGGCCCTCCCACCCCCTCTCTCTCTCTCTCCGGCCCTCCCACCCCCTCTCTCTCTCTCTCCGGCCCTCCCACCCCCTCTCTCTCTCTCTCCGGCCCTCCCACCCCCTCTCTCTCTCTCTCCGGCCCTCCCACCCTCTCTCTCTCTCTCTCCGGCCCTCCTACACCCTCTCTCTCTCTCTCTCCGTCCCTCCCACACCCTCTCTCTCTCTCTCCGGCCCTCCCACCCCCTCTCTCTCTCTCTCCGGCCCTCCCACCCCCTCTCTCTCTCTCTCCGGCCCTCCCACCCCCTCTCTCTCTCTCTCCGGCCCTCCCACCCCCTCTCTCTCTCTCTCCGGCCCTCCCACCCCCTCTCTCTCTCTCTCCGGCCCTCCCACCCCCTCTCTCTCTCTCTCCGGCCCTCCCACACCCTCTCTCTCTCTCCGGCCCTCCCACACCCTCTCTCTCTCTCCGGCCCTCCCACACCCTCTCTCTCTCTCTCTCCGGCCCTCCCACACCCTCTCTCTCTCTCTCTCCGGCCCTCCCACACCCTCTCTCTCTCTCTCTCCGGCCCTCCTACACCCTCTCTCTCTCTCTCTCTCTCTCCGGCCCTCCCACCCCCTCTCTCTCTCTCTCCGGCCCTCCTACACCCTCTCTCTCTCTCTCTCCGGCCCTCCCACCCCCTCTCTCTCCGGCCCTCCCACCCCCTCTCTCTCTCTCTCCGGCCCTCCCACCCCCTCTCTCTCTCTCTCCGGCCCTCCCACCCCCTCTCTCTCTCTCTCCGGCCCTCCCACACCCTCTCTCTCTCTCTCCGGCCCTCCCACACCCTCTCTCTCTCTCTCTCCGGCCCTCCCACACCCTCTCTCTCTCTCCGGCCCTCCCACACCCTCTCTCTCTCTCTCTCTCTCTCCGGCCCTCCCACACCCTCTCTCTCTCTCTCTCTCTCCGGCCCTCCTACACCCTCTCTCTCTCTCTCTCTCTCCGTACACCCTCTCTCTCTCTCTCTCTCTCCGTCCCTCCCACACCCTCTCTCCGTCCCTCCCACACCCTCTCTCTCTCTCTCTCCGTCGCTCCCACCCCCTCTCTCTCTCTCTCCGGCCCTCCCACCCCCTCTCTCTCTCTCTCCGGCCCTCCCACCCCCTCTCTCTCTCTCTCCGGCCCTCCCACCCCCTCTCTCTCTCTCTCCGGCCCTCCCACACCCTCTCTCTCTCTCCGGCCCTCCCACACCCTCTCTCTCTCCGGCCCTCCCACACCCTCTCTCTCTCTCCGGCCCTCCCACACCCTCTCTCTCTCTCTCTCCGGCCCTCCCACACCCTCTCTCTCTCTCTCTCTCCGGCCCTCCCACACCCTCTCTCTCTCTCTCTCTCCGGCCCTCCTACACCCTCTCTCTCTCTCTCTCTCTCCGGCCCTCCTACACCCTCTCTCTCTCTCTCTCTCTCCGGCCCTCCCACCCCCTCTCTCTCTCTCTCCGGCCCTCCCACCCCCTCTCTCTCTCTCTCCGGCCCTCCCACCCCCTCTCTCTCTCTCTCCGGCCCTCCCACCCCCTCTCTCTCTCTCTCCGGCCCTCCCACACCCTCTCTCTCTCTCCGGCCCTCCCACACCCTCTCTCTCTCTCTCTCCGGCCCTCCCACACCCTCTCTCTCTCTCTCTCCGGCCCTCCCACACCCTCTCTCTCTCTCTCTCTCTCCGTCCCTCCCACACCCTCTCTCCGTCCCTCCCACACCCTCTCTCTCTCTCTCTCCGTCGCTCCCACCCCCTCTCTCTCTCTCTCCGTCCCTCCCACACCCTCTCTCCGTCCCTCCCACACCCTCTCTCTCTCTCTCCGTCCCTCCCACACCCTCTCTCTCTCTCCGTCCCTCCCACACCCTCTCTCTCTCTCCGTCCCTCCCACACCCTCTCTCTCTCTCTCTCCGTCCCTCCCACACCCTCTCTCTCTCTCTCCGTCCCTCCCACACCCTCTCTCTCTCTCTCTCCGTCCCTCCCACACCCTCTCTCTCTCTCTCTCCGTCCCTCCCACACCCTCTCTCTCTCTCTCACTCTCTCTCTCTCCGTCCCTCCCACACCCCCCCCCTCCCTCTCTCCCCGTCCCTCCCACACACTCTCTCTCTCCGTCCCTCCCACACCCTCTCTCTCTCTCCGTCCCTCCCACACCCTCTCTCTCTCTCTCTCCGTCCCTCCCACACCCTCTCTCTCTCTCTCCGTCCCTCCCACACCCTCTCTCTCTCTCTCTCCGTCCCTCCCACACCCTCTCTCTCTCTCTCTCCGTCCCTCCCACACCCTCTCTCTCTCTCTCTCCGTCCCTCCCACACCCTCTCTCTCTCTCTCACTCTCTCTCTCTCCGTCCCTCCCACACCCTCTCTCTCTCTCTCACTCTCTCTCTCTCCGTCCCTCCCACACCCCCCCTCCCTCTCTCCCCGTCCCTCCCACACACTCTCTCTCTCCGTCCCTCCCACACCCTCCCTCTCTCTCTCTGTCCCTCCCACACTCTCTCTCTCTCGCCGTCCCTCCCACACTCTCTCTCTCTAGCTAGCTGATTAGCTAGCTAAACAATGTTGTTTCTTATCAAACCATAAAATAGCGGATTGCAAGTTGTTTAAAACAGCCCATGACGTGCGCATGAATCCAAAGAAAAAATGTAAAGCATAGCTCTGGTAATATTGGGCATAACTTTTACATGATTTTGGCTAGAGGCACACGGTCTTGAGCGATGTAAAGGTACAAGCATTAACTGTAGATGTGTTCCATATTGTGTTCTGTGCTTAAAAGGGTCCGTGCGGTGAAGAAATGGAGATGTTATTAACGGTTTCAAATAATTTAACTGTGATAAACATGTCATGCATTAACACATTCTTAACACGGTAACTCTGACAGCCCTAGTTATAATGGATTTTATTCTATGAATATCTGGAGATGGATTGTATTACCTGTTCATTATTTGATTGTTATTTGCAGAACAAGTGTGTTGAGTTCAACACTGACACCCCTCCAGGAACTCAAGCCGGTAAGATTCTATCTGTTCTTCAGTTTTTACCATAAAAAACTGGGGAAAATTGAAATATGTACTACTTATTCTCTCTCGCTCTCTCACCCCCCCCCCCCCTCTCTCTCAGGGATGTGTGGCGTGATTGAGCAGAAGGATGAGGGTGGACAGCAGACGGACTCGGCCTGTGGGGCTCAAACTCAGCCTGGCCATGCAGGACTCTGCGAGTATGTCACTGCCAACCACCATATAGTGTTTTTCAAGGACCCAAAGGCGCTTTAGATAACAACAGAGTGTTCCCATGACAAACATGAAAACGTGCCTCGATGTAACTAACTGCTTTTTGCCTAATCAATTCCAGGAAACACTACAGAGAGTACTTGGTGAGTCTCATCAACGGCCATTCCATCGACCCGGCTCCTCTTTTCAATGCCAACGAGCTGGTTTTGGCCTGTCGGAGATACCAAGTGGATGATGCCCGGAGGGAGATGGAGGACGACGTAACGTACTCTCCTCGAATGCTGGAGGTTTGCTTTGATGATCCTTGTGGAGGGGTGTTGGGTTTTTTCCAAATATTTAGTCACTTGGTTTAATCATTTCTCATCTAATTTTATTTCAGAAACTTATTGATGAAGTACCACTTGGAGACAAGGTTCCTCGGAAGAAATGAAAACGACTCGTTTGTTTGTTTGCTTTTAACAATCAAGTGTTTTTAGTATTGAGTGTTGGGATTTTGACTCAAATCACCATCAAATGTGTTTGCGTCATTGTGACTGTTACACCAAACAGCAGAAAGCTATGCGTATATCCCCATGATTGAGCTGCAGTTATTTATGAATCTATATTTGGGGTAAATGCTCAGAGGCACATTATTTTAAAACAGAGGTGTGTGTGCACGTGCGTGTAACATTTCAAGACATCTTTAAATAACCTGTGATAATTGAATGGCATCACTTCATTGCACGCAGTCTGTAGGTGCATGCTCTTAACTGTATCATTTGTGAAGAAAAATACTTGAAACAGTTCAGACACAGTCTGCAATCAAAAGTTCAATCAAACTCTTATGGTTCTCAGTCATGCTCTTTATCCCAAATGTTCCTTGTATGCTTGCTGTAAGGGAGGTAGTTGTGTCCTCAGAGTAACTGCAAGGTTGACAGTTAGTGGACATGTTTCGGGGGTTAGATCTGCACAGCCCCTGCTGGCCCTGAAGCTTATTGAGCCAGTGAACTCAAGCTTGATGAGGAAGGATTCTGCTTCAAGACAGGACATTTCAAAACTGGAGATTTTTTCCCCCTCCAAGTATCATTGAGGACTACAGAATCATTACAGTAAATGAATCATACACCGTCATTAACAATAAACTTCAGATTTGACTCGATATTCATTGTTTTCCCTTAATTGCTTTTGCCTTCAGTGTCAGTGAATTATGACTGAATACCTCTTTGTGTAAATTGACTATGACTAATTTGGGACTGATTTATAAAGGATTTGACCCACTGTGTGTTGCAGCCCCAAGCTGTATGGTTACCAGCTACCGTTATTACCTGGTCAGACTGACAAACACACAGAGCAAGAACCTTACTATTTCAAAACATCTGAGCATGAGTAAGCCTAGTTGTTGACCTCTCAAATATGAATAATCATACTTTTATTGCTGTTTTCTCTCCTATACTAAGTCAGATGTGTCAGCCACTGACATGGCTGCTAATGTCTTGTGACAGAAACTCTCTTGTGTTTGTCTCTGTGTCTCTTAGATGTTTGGAAGCATCCCTTTTCTGAGATAGATATTGGTGCAGCAGCAGGGTCAGAGATTAGTGGGGAGGGGGCAGGGAGAGCACGCAGGGTTATGGGTACTGCTGTGATGTGTCCCTGCGCTACAGGGCAGGATTTGGAACAGAACAGGGCACACTACCAAGAGACAGACATCATATTTGTACCCCCTGCTGAGGCTAACCATAAAAGGAACAAAATAGGACAGTCAGTACACAGCAATATATTTTCTGACATAACTCGCACTCTCAGGCCATGATATTTACGTTAACCTAACCCAGAATTGTTGTCATAACACAATATTTTGAGCTCTAGTCAAGCTAGACACATTTTGTTGTATACGCTCAGGAATTGACCTCTGGTGTAGTGTGACTGAAGTTGGCATCTCGTTTGGAAATACTGGGGAAAGCAAGACTTTAACATGCACAACACCTGTTTGACCTTCATTATCTTGCACAACCAGATAGCAGCCCTGCAAAGCAAATGTATCTGTGGAATGATTATCAGCCAGCTGTGTCAAAGTAAATTGGCTCCATCAGATAAATTCAAATGAGAACATTCAGTGTGTCAAGGAGCAAAAACTGAAAGATGACAAGTGAACTTCAGAGCTGCCAACTTTCCCGCATTGGCCGTG
This sequence comes from Salvelinus namaycush, assembly GCF_016432855.1. Lineage (NCBI taxonomy): Eukaryota > Metazoa > Chordata > Actinopteri > Salmoniformes > Salmonidae > Salvelinus > Salvelinus namaycush. The sequence goes on from NC_052331.1 coordinate 21,302,718, forward strand.
AGATACATTTGACCCTTCTCACGCGCCACACCTCTTATCTCACACATTGAAAAGTACTACTTTTATTTTTCTGATTAGTCCATTGTATAGTCAGTGCATTAACTTTTCAACTGGGACTGCAATTTAACATCACAAGCGGAACCTCATTGTCCTGTCGCATTAGTCCCTTAATTTGGTGAATGGCATTTAGGCTGTGACAACAGAAAGGCAGCAGACAGACCTACAGTATTTTTTAGCTGGGATGTTTGGTAGGGTGACCTGATTTGGAACATGATATTTTTGACTGACAGATTGTGACCCCAAATGTGTCCTTTTGATTCTATATGGGGGACAATAAATATAACAATTACTTGGTTAGGGTGTAAGTGTGGATTAATGTAATCTTGTCTTCAGATTTTATTATCTATTAAGTCTCATCAGTTGAACAATTGTCATTTAACAATGGACTAAAATATAGGGTAATTTGTGTGCTTGTCAGCAAAAACCCTACTGTTATTCCCCACACATTATGAACACCTTCCTAATATTGAGTTACACACCCTTTTTTCAGAACAGCCTCAATTGGTCGGGGCTTGGCATCTACTACCATACCTTGTTCAAAGGCACTAAATATTTTGTTTTGCCCATTCACCCTCTGAATGGCACACATGCATAATCCTTATCTCAAAGCTTAAAAATCCTTCTTCAACCTCCCCTTCCTCTACATCTGTCACGCTCGCTATCCTCAAATTCCCTGTCATAAATCGACCAAGGCCCAGCGTGCATGTAGTTCCACATCTTTTAATAAAAGTGAAACAACCAAAAACAAACAGGTAAACAGCAAAGAACGTGACACAACCGAGGTGCACACAAACACACACGGAAAATAATTACCCACAAAACACAGGTGGGAAAAGGCTACCTAAGTATGGTTCTCAATCAGAGACAACGATTGACAGCTGCCTCTGATTGAGAACCACACCCGGCCAAACACATAGAAAATGAAAACATAGAATGCCCACCCCAACTCACAGACTGACCAGGTGAAAGCTGATGTTGTCACGCCCTGACATTAGAGAGCCTTTTTATGTCTCTATTTTGGTTGGTCAGGGCGTGACAACATCAACTTTCACCTGGTCAGTCTGTGATGGGAAGAGCAGATGTTTCTAATGTTTTACACAGTGTATTTTATTATTCCACTTCTTCCCAATTTTTCCAGTGTAATCACATATTTTAAATCTGATATGCATACTTGTGTCTTTGACAATGAATTATTCATTCCATTCATGGACAGTTTTGAATAACTGATTTAAAAAAAATAAGGATTGGATATTAAATGCTCCAGGCGTCAAATATAATTTGACATTTTACTATTGTGCATATGCTAGGCAGAGATGGTAGAGGGACTCATAAACACGTGTTTTGTCAATGTAAAGTAAGATGATGGCAAGGATTTTCAACTCGCATAAACCACTTGAATATGAACATTCATTCCATTTTTCTTGAAGGTTGGGTTATTTTGAGAAATGAATTGTTATATCAAGAAAATGTTCAAACACCCAGCACTTGGGAAACATACAGTACCAGTCAAAAGTTTGGACACACCTACTCATTCAAGAGTTTTTCTTAATTGTTTACTATTTTCTACATTGTAGAATAATAGTGAAGACATCAACTATGAAATAACACATATGGAATCGAATAGTAACCAAAAAAAGTGTTTAAAAAATCTAAATATATTTTATATTTCAGATTCTTCAAAGTAGCCATCCTTTGCCTGGATGACAGCTTTGCATACTCCTGGCATTCTCTCAACCAGCTTCATGAGGTAGTCACCTGGAATGCATTTCAATTAATAGGGGTGCCTTGTTAAAAGTTAATTTGTTCTTCTTAATGTGTTTGAGCCAATCAGTTGTGTTGTGACAAGTTAGGGTTGGTATACAGAATCCCTATTTGGTAAAAGACCAAGTCCATATTAAGCAAAGAACAGGCTCAAATAATCAAACATAAATGACAGTCCATCATTACTTTAAGACATGAAGGTCAGTCAATATGGAAAATTAAGAATTTTGAAAGTTTCTTCAAGTGCAGTCGCAAAAACCATCAAGCACTGTGATGAAACTGGCTCTCATGAGGACCGCCTCAGGAAATGAAGAACCAGAGATACCTCTGCTGCAGAGGATGAATTCATTAGATTTATCAGCCTCAGATTGCAGCTCAAATAAATGGTCCCAGAGTTCAAGTAACAGACACATCAACTGTTCAGAGGAGACTACGTGAATCAGGCCTTCACGGTCGAATTGCTGCAAAGAAACCACTACTAAAGGACACCAATAATAATAAGAGACTTGCTTGGGCTAAGAAACACGAGCAATGGACATTAGACCAGTGGAAATCTGTCCTTTGGTCTGATGAGTCCAAATTTGAGATTTTTGGTTCCAACCGATGTGTCTTTGTGAGACGCAGAGTAGGTGAACGGATGATCTCTGCATATGTGGTTCCCACTGTGAAGCATGGAGGAGGAGGTGTGATGGTGTGGGGGTGTGGGGGTGCTTTGCTGGTGAAACTGACTGATTTATTTCGTTTTCAAGGCACACTTAACCAGCATGGCTACCATAGCGATACGCCATCCCATCTGGTTTGCACTTAGTGGGACTATCATTTGTTTTTCAACAGGACAATGACCCAAAACACACCTCCAGGCTGTGTAAGGGCTATTTGACCAAGAAGGAGAGTGATGGAGTGCTGCATCAGATGACCTGGCATCCACAATCACTCAACCGCAACCCAATTGTGATGGTTTTGGATGAGTTGGACTGCAGAATGAAGGAAAAGCAGCCAACAAGTGCTCAGCATATGTGGGAACTCCTTCAAGACTGTTGGAAAATCATTCCTCATAAATCTGGTTGAGAGAATGCCAAGAGTGTGCAAAGCTGTCATCAAGGCAAAGGGTGGCTACATTGAAGAATCTTAAATATAAAATATATTTAGATTTATTTAACACGTTTTTGGTTACTACATGATTCCATGTGTGTTATCTCATAGTTTTGATGTCTTCACTTATTTTACAATGTAGAAAATAGTAAAATAAAGAAAAACCCTTGAATGAGTAGGTGTCCAAACTTTTGACTGATACTGTATATCAGAGGTGGCCAACCCTCCTGGAGAGCAAGCAGGATTTTCTTCCAGCCCTATTTTAAAGAGAAAGTTCACCCAAATTACCAAATGTTTGTGTCCTTACCTTGAAAGCAGTCTAAGGACAAGGAGACTGGACAACAATCCCTGCTTCAAACCTTCCCACTATTTCTCCCATTAGCTTGTTTACCCATCTCATTTCATTACTGTCTGAAGGAAAAGTTTCAAACACCCCAAAAATATGTTCATCCCCAAACAATCTCAAACAGTTGTCGGATTTTCAGTGTTCATTTAACATTCAAAGCATCCTGAGTACACCCTACCTGTGGTTTTAATTTTGTTTTAAAAATGTCTACCTCGGTCATAGGCCATGTCAAAATACAGAATTGCAGGAAATTAGCTTGAAAAGGTAAAAAATAAAAATGTCTAGGGGTTGGGCCAGGGGGAAATGAAATTCACATAGAAGATTTCACGGCAAGTTTTCTTTAAAAGTTGTCAGCCCTGGAAGTTGAAAAACACAAATAGAGTATGATCCAGGAGAACATTGGAAACAGTAGACGCATGAGACCATGAAATACTGTTCATGTAGCGGTAGGTTACTTTCTTTACTGCAACATCATTAATCACAGTCACCACATGCCATCCATCCACCCACAGTTGTAATGCAAGTAAAGTCCTACCATATAAACACAAATCACGACAGATGTGATGGAAACAGGACGTTTCCGTACAATTTTAGAAATGTCTACAGGTCATTTGTAAAATTAATTATGTGAGAAATGGCGGTAGAAACGTCTTTATGCACAAATATTTACATAACTTGGAGTCATGCGATGATATGGTGTGTGGTCCTCCCACTACAACTCAGGAAACCATGCAGTTAGGCTACAGATGAAATAAATGATGAACTTCACAGGGTGGTGAAAATGCAAGGTGATGAGCTTGATGCTCCTTTCCAATACATATTGAGGGTTCTATTCTGGTGACATGATGATCGATGCTTGGCTGCCATTTGACAAATTAAAATAATCTCGCTCTTCTGTCCATAATAATCTCAGCACTAACCTGGTTTCCATCCAACCATCCCTTACAAAAAACTTCTACAGGAATCCTGCATGAAAAATCCTGCACGAATCCTGCAGAATATCCAGTATATCCTACAGGTTTAGGAAGTCCTGCAGGATATCCCACAGGATTTTCAGGGCCACTTTTCTGTAGGACAAAATTCATGCAGGAATCCTGCAGGACACACTAGGAATCATGCAGGTAGTTCTGCAGGAGTTGTCCTATAGGAAAATGGCACCCAAATCCTGTGGGATATCCTGTAGGTAATATTCCTGCAGGTAATTCCACAAGATCTTCAGGGCAATTCCTGTAGGACAACCTGCAGGATCCTTTCCTCATCCTTCAGAGAATTCCCTGTAGGACAATCCACATTCCTTCAAAAGAATGGACAGAAAGCACAAGACATTAGATTGCACGGCAATTTTATTATTCAATGCAGCAACAGCAGATGTGTTTGATTGTCCATTTCAACCACACTGCATGAAAGATAGTTCCTAGGAGATAGAAAATATGAGATTTTGAATAAATATGGTAAAAGCGTATTTTGTAACGAGTGAGCGTAATGGTAACATCACATGAACAGCTTATGTGTATTAGTGTGAATGGAAAAGGATGTCTGCAATGGTAAACTTAGTGATAGTTGGTTTTAAAATGGCTGGTACACCAACAACATCTGTGAGTACTGCTATGCAAATGTTAGACTCCATTTTAAAGGGAGAAATGAGAGGCTGAAACTGTGTGTGTTACCTTCGCCTGCATGGCTGTCCAGTACTGCTTTCTGTGGTAGTCAGTCTAACTGTTGTTTATAGGCTCTGTCTTAACTGGGGAGGAGAGGAGAGAGATGAGAATTCACAATATAACTGCTGATGTGTGTGTGTGTTAGATGAAAAACAGAAACAAAATAGTGCAAATTATATACTGTAGTAGTAAAGGAAACCTACTCACCTTTAACTAGTAGACTACTGGACAAATGAGACCACCAGAAACAGATTCATTAGTAAATGTATTGTGTTATCATGCACTTACCAACGCTAATGTGGTGTGGTGGCCTTCTGCTGAACTGTTAGAAATAGGATACAGTGAAATGCTAGGTGTGTGTGTGTGGTTTCTGTGATCCCTGTAGTCTAAGCTGTAAGGGAAAAGAAGAGAATTCACATAGTTGAGGTGGGGAAACTGTCCAAGCAAGCTAAAAGTAAAACCGAAAGTGATGTTAGATTTAAATATAAATTGATACATGTATTTAAACTATTTGTTAATGATGACCACTTTAATTCATTATAATTTATTTCAATGAAAATATGATATTTTATAGAAAAACAATGTTGTAAACCCCTCTTTACTAATTAAATGCAACCACTTCCTTATTTACGTACATGAAAGGTCATCAAATCAAATGTATTTATAAAGCCCTTCTTACATCAGCTGATATCTCAAAGTGCTGTACAGAAACCCAGCCTAAAACCGCAAACAGCAAGCAATGCAGGTGTAGAAGCACGGTGGCTAGGAAAAACTCCCTAGAAAAGCCAAAACCTAGGAAGAAACCTAGAGAGGAACCAGACTATGAGGGGTGGCCAGTCCTCTTCTGGCTGTGCCGGGTGGAGATTATAACAGAACATGATCAGCCATTTGACTTGGTTACCATTGTCAAGTGTTAGCCAAGAAGCCATTAGCCTAGTAATAAAATTTAAAAAATCGCCATCAGTTTCAAAACACTTACATGTAATTGCCAGCATTTTGGCATTTACTTATTCAAATTCAAAAGGCACTCACATCTGTGCTATCTTTGATGCAGGTGCATGGTAACAGTTGAATAGCATGAGAAAAAAGAAACCTGCACACTGCTCTTGTTAGTATCACTGCTCTTTATTAAGCTTTACTATAGGACTCAAGGCCTTTGTAAGAGTTTTTACACATTGAATTCGACTATGTGTAACAAACCTGTTGTACAACCCTGATCTCTCTCTCTCTCTCTCTCGGAGTCGAAAGGAGATGGTTCCTCAATAAAGACAAAAAGTATTCTCTCTCCTAGCTAAGCCCGGCTGGGTGGGCATTTTGCCTTTGCCTTTCCATTGGCTGTTCGATCAGTCCCTCTTTTTGCTTGGCGTATCCAGAACGTGGGCGTTTATAGTATCTGGCAGATAAAATAGCACTTGTAGTGATGACGTAGGGAGCTAGGGCGCAACAGAAATGCTGGGTTCAAAACTGGAAACTGAAATCTCCGACTTCCGAGCGCTCAAGACAGCTAAGAACTCGGGAAACAAACTGGGAAAAATCGTTATTGACGGTCATCGAACTCTGAATTCAAAGTCAGAAACTCTGGCATCTTTCTAAAGCTCCGGCTTCCGACCTGAATATCACTGATGTCATAATTTGACAATGTTTTCCCCCCAAGTTCCCAGTTGCCTTGAAAGCACCAAAAAACGGGTTTATCACAACAACCATGACGTTACACAATTACGCAAGGACCACAGCTTGTGAAAAGTTATCTTCACAATAATGTAAGAGTTTCTTGCCAATCTCTTCCGCTGAAGAGAGTCTAGAAAAGTTCAATGGAATTTTGGAGTCGAAAGGAGATGGTTCCTCAATAAAGAAAAAAGGTGAATGGATTATATCGAGTGTTGGAGGAGTTGCTACCTAATGGGGAGGACAACAGTCCATGTGGACTATCTGTATGCATATGAGTTGTTCTCCCCCTTTTTCGAGCGATATGTTTATCCTAGGCATCCTGTCATGTCATATAAATCTGATTTGTAAAAAAATATTTCCTTGTGTAAATTCATTAGGTCGGCCCATTCACTGCAGTATTATTCCTAATAATTCCTCTTTAGCTCTTGGAGTCCCAGGAAAGATAGATAGCTTGTTGTACACTTATTTCTAGCCTTTTATTTACTACTACAGCTTGCTCTTGCTTGCTGAACGTAAAATACAGAAACCAAAAGAACTGAGGTGGATTCATTACGCCTATTCTGCTGCAAAACCTTTCTTAAACGGAAGCAAACAGGGAGTGACCTACCTGAATTTGTCCAATAGAAACTCTTGTTTGCTTTCATTTGATTATGAACGGTAAAAGCGTTCCTTAATGAATACGCCCATGGCTGCTATGGCAGGTAAAATATTTATAGCCCTAATATTTCGCTTTTTCGGCTACACAAGTCCAGCCTCTCTCTTCCAGCTATTCCTGTGCGCAATAGGCTACAGGCAACGGACGCAAGATTCGTGAAATCCCAGGAAAAACCATAGGCTACAAAATCTATAGGAGATGTATTTGTTATACTCGGCCTAATAGGCTTTTCATGGAGAGAAGTAGGCTTGCTCTCGCTAATTGCTGAATGTACAATAGGCCTAGACCAAATGAACTGTCTGTGAAAGTTGCGGAGAGAGGGTGCCGATAACATTGTCGCACTGATGTATTAAATGGTTGCACAGGACAGACAGTTGTGAGTAGTGAAAAACAAATCCAAACCAATTGACATCCATTAGAAAAATGGAAATCACTTGCAAACCACTTGAGCAATGAGGCAAACAATGGCATGATGTAAAAGATGTGCAGGCTAAACAGCGTTTGTTGTTGAATATCTACATATAATTTAAATACGATTTTCTATATTATATTTTTCATCAGGCTACATGTAGCATACATTGAAGTATTATTTACAGTTGTCACTATGACAATGAACACACCCTGAAGCGCTGAATGGTCTGTGTTACCACCTTATTAATATGCTAATACAATGTGCAGTAGGCTGCTTTGATCAGTTGATTGAAATACTAGTTAGCTAACCAAACCATCAGTCCTAGTTTGCTATTATGAAAATCAAATTCTAACAAAGCCAGTGTTTTCAATTCGACTTTAGCTTTCAAAAGCAGCTCAAAAATAGAACATGTAAAAGTGAACTATAGACATTGCATTCTACTGTGTAAATATACTGTGTGCATTATAGGGAATTATAAACAGGGTGGTTTGAGCCCTGAATGCTGATTGACTGACAGCCGTTGTATATCAAACAATATACCACGGGTATGACAACTTTTATTTTTACTGCTCTAATTACGTTGGTAACCAGTTTATGTAAGGGATAAACGTCAATGTTCTGTACATTATCTTGGAAATAACGGACGACGCAGTGGGATGAGGTGGAGCCGTGTCCCTTTGCGGAGTTCATTTTTTCCAAGGTAATGTACAGAACGGAGGCGTTATTGTTGCTAGACGTCACCCAGTCGTTCGTTCGATTAACTAGACAAGACCCAGTTGTTCGTTCTTTATGTTCCCTTACCATTCTCGCTGGCAACATTCCTATCCCTTTTTATTTGATTTATTTCACCAGGTAGGCTGGAGGTAGGTCCTTGCTTGCTGGCTATGGCTAATAGTCAACCTCTGCAGCCAGAATGCAAATAGTCCGGGTTGCCATTTGATTTGAGTCTTATGGCTTGGGGGTAAAAAACTGTTGAGAAGCCTTTTTGTCCTAGACTTTGCACTCCGGAACCGCTTGCCATGCTGTAGTAGAGAGAACAGTCTATAACTGGGGTGGCTGGGGTCTTTGACAATTTTTAGGGACAGGATGTGTACCGAAGGCTGTATATTGAGTATCCATCCCTATACACCTGATATTGTTTTATCTTGGTCTTGAACACGCTGTAGGCCTCACATGATATGATTGGTGCTCCAGGCCAGAACTTGCTTCATGCCAGGTATGGCAGTTGCATCGCGTGTCTCAAAACAGTATGATTTGTCATCTAATGAGAAGGTAGTCTCACCATTCAGTACATGATAGCACAACAAATATTACCGTTTGGAATCAAGGTTCTGTAACGTATGCACTGGGAGTCGAGAAGCATGTGATACGTTTAATATAACAATTAACATGGCTCAATACAACGTAGGAGTAGCGTCTAGACATGAACAAACAGAAACAATACTGCCTGGGGAGTGCGGTAATGGAGAACAGGTGTGCTTGATGATGAAAGCCAGGTGCGGTAATGATGATTCCCAGGACCGGTGGTTAGTAAAACAGCGACATCGAACGCCGGAGGGGAGGAACCTGAGTAGACATGACAGGTTCACAGTTAATTCAGCCCACTAAACTGAAGTGAGTTTGCCAAAACAAATCATTTCTCTTGCAAAATGTGTGTGTTGGGAGGGGACAAGAAAAAAGTAAAGACTCCGCCTCCCTGAATGTAACGATTTTCACTCTGGGGAGGACCAAATATGTGTGACTAAGTTTGCTTCGATGTGATGGTTATTATATCAAAAGTGTTTCTACCGACATTTCTCTCATAGGCTAATTAAATGTACAGACACAAAAAGATGCAATTTTTTAAATCCGAAATGTAGGGCTACTTTACTTGTTTAAAAAGGTGGATGAAAGCTGGTTACTGATTCAGGATTTGATAGCATTGCAGAAGCCAAAAGTCAGATTTTCTGCTGCATAATAGGCTTACAGTACATCAAGTGCTTCTTACATGATGGATTTCTGACTGTCATCATGTGCATGGATTGATATATAAAACATGTTTTCTGTCAGGAGTGATTTTTTTAGGCTAACTATTAGGCTAACAGTCTTATCCTTGTCCTGAAATAGAAGTGAAATGGAATCTACCAATTTAGGGTTGTAAGATTGGAGAAGAGACAGTAAAAACTAAGTGCTGTATGTCTAGATAGGTTAAAACCATGATGAACAGCATTATGTAACACAAGTCAACGCATAAGCAGCTTCTTCTTCATAAATGTGAGCGATGCATGCATCGTTCTGTGTTGTTTACCAATGAAAACGTCTAATTTGCAATGCCACAGCAATTAAGTCTGGGCTAATGAATCCTGTTTCCCCTAGCCGATCCAGCCCCCCCCCAGTAGACCATGGATCACAAACACCCTGGTGTCAGACCCGGGGGCCAGACAGACAGTATGCAGACAAGATATCTTAGGGTTGTACACAGAGGGGCTGGGACAGACAGCAGGCACAGTGTTCCCTTGCCAGTGGGAGTTATACAGTGGAACGAGTGACAGATTGACAGATAGAGAAATTATTTTAATATGGAACTCACTAACCCATTGGCTGAGTTGGCAGGTGACAGCAGGTCTTTGATTTTGTTGTTGACTTGTGCTTCTCTCTTTCTCTCTCTCCCTCTCACTCAGAAAACACAATAAAAGGAGAAATCAAAGAATGAAGCTAATGATATTGAACCTTTATCTGTTGGTTAGTGGCTTGTTTCACTTCAAAAGATTTGGGGATTTCAAACCCATTTCCACAGCCAATTTTGTCGCTATTATTTTGGAACTGCACCATAGCTTTTTAATGTTTTGACACTTGGCGTTTTCTATTCTAGTATACCCAAGACATTTAACCCAGTTTTTTAAAGTTTCAGCCGAAGCCTCTTCTCCTGACAGGGCTTGTTTGGTTCAGTAGACAAGCCTCCCTGTGTCACCATCTCCACTGTTACATGCCAGTCTGAAAAGAGAGAGTGGCTCTAGCTAGCAGAAGCCACTGTCCCACTTTCAGCTTGGTAGCTCTCTCACTACTCACACTGAACTGTCACAATGACATGTTGTCTCACCACAGATCTTCACTCAATTCATTTTAAACATTGGTGTTTGTTGCGGAGCAGCTACGGCTGCATTCAATTAATAACATATGAAAAGATTATTCGCTTGACAAACAGATCACATTCATTCATTTACAGAATGATGTGCATACTTTATACAAGACCTGCTCTAGACCTGCTGATCGATATAACTTTTTTCAATATTCATCACCTCTGAATTCTGCATCAGTGTGTCTTATATATCTAATCATTGCAGATAGCAAGAGTGAAATGAACTCCTTCTGACAGGAAGGTCAGACTGATCAGAAACTCCTTTGATGTATAATTGTTGTTACAGGTACTGTGTACAGAAGATGATGTGTACATTATGTAGTATATTATGTGAATTGATTGCAGTAAATGGACTGTATCCATTGAATTGATAATACCATGTGTATTAAGAAAGGAATCACCGCAGCCTGCCTGGTTCTGATGACTGTCACAGCCGTTAACAGAAGAGGACCAAGGTGCAGCGTGGTGAGCGTACATTTTCTCTTTATTTGGAAAAAAAGATGTCGAACAAAACAACAAACACAAACCGTGAAGCTAAAGGCTATGTGCCCTAAACAAAAGTCAACTTCCCACAAAGACAGGTGGAAAAAAGGGCTACCTAAGTATGGTTCACAATCAGAGACAACGATAGACAGCTGCCTCTGATTGAGAACCACACCTGGCCAAACGCAAAGAAATAGAAAACATAGAAATAAAGAAACTAGAATGCCCACCCTAGTCACACCCTGGCCTAACCAAAATAGAGAATAAAAGCCTCTCTATGGCCAGAGCGTGACAATGACGTATGATGCTGAGGGCTGCTCTATTAACAGACTGTAGATACAGTCCAGATCTTTCATGCAACATTGGGCTTTGAATAGACAACATCATCTGGATCTTTTTAAATACACATGAAGCATGCATATTTAGCGACTGTCTGCTTTCTTTTATGATAAAGAAATCAAATCAAAATCAAATTTTATTTGTCACATACACATGGTTAGCAGATGTTAATGCGAGTGTAGCGAAATGCTTGTGCTTCTAGTTCCGACAATGCAGTAATAACCAACGAGTAATCTAACCTAACAATTCCACAACTACTACCTTATACACACACAAGCGTAAAGGGATAAAGAATATGTACATAAAGATATATGAATGAGTGATGGTACAGAACGGCATAGGCAAGATGCAGTAGATGGTATAGAGTACAGTATATACATATGAGATGAGTAATGTAGGGTATATAAATATAAAGTGGCATAGTTTAAAGTGGCTAGTGATACATGTATTACATAAAGATGGCAAGATGCAGTAGATGATATAGAGTACAGTATATACATATTGTAACGAGCCTCCTCCTCCTCTTCATCCGAAGAGGAGTAGCAAGGATTGGACCAACGTGCAGCGGGTTGTGAATACATAATGAACTTTATTAACAAGACGAAACTAAACACACGAAGAACACTTGATAATTTTACAAAACAACAAAACGAAGTAGACAGACCTGAACGAGAGAACTTACATAAAACATGAAGAACGCACGAACAGGAACAGACTACATATACTAACGACAACTAAACAGTCCCGTGTGGTGCGAACATACACTGACACGGAAGACAATCACCCACAAACAAACAGTGAGAACAACCTACCTTAATATGACTCTCAATCAGAGGAAACGTCAAACACCTGCCTCTAATTGAGAGCCATACCAGGCAACCCAAAACCAACATAGAAACAGAAAACATAGACTGCCCACCCAAAACTCACGCCCTGACCAATAAACACATACCAAACAACAGAAAACAGGTCAGGAACGTGACACATATACATATGAGATGAGTAATGTAGGGTATGTAAACATTATATTAAGTGGCTTTGTTTAAAGTGGCTAGTGATGCATTTTTACATAAATTTCCATCAATTCCCATTATTAAAGTGGCTGGTGTTGAGTCAGTATGTTGGCAGCAGCCACTAAATCTTAGTGGTGGCTGTTTAACAGTCTGATGGCCTTGAGATAGAAGCTGTTTTTCAGTCTCTCGGTCCCTGCTTTGATGCACCTGTACTGACCTCGCCTTCTGGATGATAGCGGGGGTGAACAGGCAGTGGCTCGGGTGGTTGTTGTCCTTGATGATCTTTATGGCCTTCCTGTGACATCGGGTGGTGTAGGTGTCCTGGAGGGCAGGTAGTTTGCCCCCGGTGATGCGTTGTGCAGATCTCACTACCCTCTGGAGAGCCTTACGGTTGTGGGCGGAGTAGTTGCCGTACCAGGCGGTGATACAGCCCGACAGGATGCTCTCGATTGTGCATCTTTAGAAGTTTGTGAGTGCTTTTGGTGACAAGCCGAATTTCTTCAGCCTCCTGAGGTTGAAGAGGCGCTGTTGTGCCTTCTTCACCACGCTGTCTGTGTGGGTGGACCAATTCAGTTTGTCCGTGATGTGTACGCCGAGGAACTTAAAACTTACTACCCTCTCCACTACTGTCCCGTCGATGTGGATAGGGGGGTGCTCCCTCTGCTGTTTCCTGAAGTCCACAATCATCTCCTTTGTTTTGTTGACATTGAGTGTGAGGTTATTTCCCTGACACCACACTCCGAGGGCCCTCACCTCCTCCCTGTAGGCCGTCTCGTCGTTGTTGGTAATCAAGCCTACCACTGTAGTGTCGTCCGCAAACTTGATGATTGAGTTGGAGGCGTGCATGGCCAAGCAGTCGTGGGTGAACAGGGAGTACAGGAGAGGGCTCAGAACGCACCCTTGTGGGGCCCCAGTGTTGAGGATCAGCGGGGTGGAGATGTTGTTACCTACCCTCACCACCTGGAGGCGGCCCGTCAGGAAGTCCAGTACCCAGTTGCACAGGGCGGGGTCGAGACCCAGGGTCTCGAGCTTGATGACGAGTTTGGAGGGTACTATGGTGTTAAATGCTGAGCTGTAGTCGATGAACAGCATTCTCACATAGGTATTCCTCTTGTCCAGATGGGTTAGGGCAGTGTGCAGTGTGGTTGCGATTGCGTCGTCTGTGGACCTATTGGGTCGGTAAGCAAATTGGAGTGGGTCTAGGGTGTCAGGTAGGGTGGAGGTGATATGGTCCTTGACTAGTCTCTCAAAGCACTTCATGATGACGGAAGTGAGTGCTACGGGGCGGTAGTCGTTTAGCTCAGTTACCTTAGCTTTCTTGGGAACAGGAACAATGGTGGCCCTCTTGAAGCATGTGGGAACAGCAGACAGGGATAAGGATTGATTGAATATGTCCGTAAACACACCAGCTAGCTGGTCTGCGCATGCTCTGAGGACGCGGCTGGGAATGCCGTCTGGGCCTGCAGCCTTGCGAGGGTTAACACGTTTAAATTTTTTACTCACCTCGGCTGCAGTGAAGGAGAGCCCGCAGGTTTTGGTAGCGGGCCGTGTCAGTGGCACTGTATTGTCCTCAAAGCGAGCAAAAAAGTTATTTAGTCTGTCTGGGAGCAAGACATCCTGGTCCGCGACGGGGCTGGTTTTCTTTTTGTAATCCGTGATTGCCTGTAGTCTATGTCGGAAACATATTATCAATCAAAAAAACGAGTGAGTTTTGCATTGTGTGCAGCAGTTAACAGTAAGAGACAATACATTCAGATGATATTTACTGGTTGCCACTGATGCAACTGACTCAAGAGGCCAGTGGAGTTGTATGATTGCTCCTGTCATAAAAAAATGAACCTTGGAATTCATGATGGGATTCAGAGCTGGGCATAACTATCCCTTTGACCGAGCGCCTGTTCAAATCAACGAGAGTAGACTACAGTAATTACATTGGGGTTGCATGGTGAGGGATGTCTCCGCATACCAGCTGTCTCTTTTGAATAACTAACATGCTTACCGCTGGAATATTTTAACAGGGATTTATGGTGGAGTAACTGAAATTGTAGAATCCCACATGATAAACATGACTATGTGTGAGACTTCATGGCTGCAGACAGTTATGAAAAATGTACCTATATTGTTACTTTAAATCAAGAGGTGAGCGGGAAAGGTTGGAGCTGTGCCTGGTGCTGTGAGGTGGCCCTTTATTTCAACCAGGCATTACTTAAACAGCTCACAGCAGCCCTGCTCTTTAATGAGTGCCATCTAATGAGAATTAATCGATCCTCTAGGTTCTCCACTATAGTAGTGTTGGTACCAGGGACGGACTGGGACCAGAAATCGGCCCCGAGGGCCCCACAAAAGCCTTTTTTTTCTTGAGACCCTTGTTATCCTAATATTGATCATTTTTCACAATTCAGACCAGCCCACTGAGCTAAAGATGGGCCAACCCATCTGGCATTTCCTCAAACTGCCTTTAGGGCTGTCCATTTCTAGTTGGTTCTACGGAATGAGCCATTCCTCCACAGTGTGTTGTTTATGATGTGACAGAGGTGCCTCGGAGAGGCCACAGCACCAACTGACAGCACCATCACTCTGGCCTAGTTGCCCATAGGTGGTGGGGCTGTGGCAGTCAGAGAGCGAGAGAGAGAGATGGCCACAGGCACAGCAGCATACACATCACTGGCCAATGGCGGAAGAAGAAGTGTGACACCCATCTTCCGTTGGTGGGGCTTGAAATGGGATCTGCCAAACGCTGGCAGTGCGAGTCAAGCCAAGGTATTTACATCCCCTGCACCGCGAATGATGACAGATGTTGTCATCTTTGAAGCTTTAACATGAGTCGCATATCTGCCTGGGAGGGAGGCTAAGGTTGTCAGGCGGGGCCTCTAGGTGCCACAGTGCCACTATGTAAGCAATGATGGATGTGTTGCAGAGTTTAGGAATAGAGAAGTATAGAGTTGTACTCTTTTTCCTCATCTCTGTATTCTCACACCTCTGTAGTCTCACCTGCCTGTCAATCAGTCATGGGTCATGGATTCATTTTCCTCTATGATTGGGTCCATATTTATATCTGGACGCTCTAAGAAACTTTCTGTACACACACACACACACATTTCATTATTCACAAATTTCTTTCTGGTTGTTTTCAACAGCTTTTCCCACCAGTGGTGTGTTTCCACCAAATTAACTTGTGCGGATAAAAATCTGTTTGTCTGTAAACTTTACAAATGTTGAATAAAAATGAGGTGGTTGAATTGTTTCCATTACCCATTTAGGCAAATTGCTCATTAGTAAATTGTATCCTATGCCTCCCACCAAGTGGCGATGTTAGCATGTAAATCTTGGTGCGGCAAAATAAAAAATATGTGGGATGCATGCCAGCATAGCCACAACAAAACATTAAACAATACATTAATTGCACTATAATAGTGACAAACGGTGCCCGCCAACTGTAAGGGCCTACATAAAGGACTATCTCAACAGTCCCAACAGCAGTCCCAACACCTTACCACTGCTACACCTGGCTATCAGCAGAGCCTTGTCTGGCAGAGAAACAGTTAATTCAGCCTCATTTACTGCCTTATAAAAATAAATTTGTCACGCCCTGACCTTAGAGATCCATTTTATGTCTCTATTTTGGTTTGGTCAGGATGTGAGTTGGGGTGGGTGATGATCCATGGCACGAAGCCTCCAGCGATGATCCATGGCACGAAGCCTCCAGCGATGATCCATGGCAAGAAGCCTCCAGTGATGATCCATGGCAAGAAGCCTCCAGCGATGATCCATGGCAAGAAGCCTCCAGCGATGATCCATGGCACGAAGCCTCCAGCGAGGAGTCATGGCACGAAGCCTCCAGCGACGATCCCCAGTCCGGAGCCCCCAGCGACGGTGCCCAGTCCGGGGCCCCCAGCGACGGTGCCCAGTCCGGGGCCCGCAACGAGGGTCCCCAGTCCGGGGTCGGCGACGAGGGTCCCCGCACCAGAGGTGCCACCAAAGTGGGGTGAGCCAGTGGTGGTGCGGGGTCTGCGTCCCGACCTGAGCCGCCACCGCGGATAGATGCCCACCCAGACCTTCCCCTATAGGTTTAGGTTTTGCGGCCGGAGTCCGCACCTTTGGGGGGGGGGGGGGTACTGTCACGCCCTGACCTTAGAGATCCGTTTTATGTCTCTATTTTGGTTTGGTCAGGGTGTGAGTTGGGGTGGGTGTTCTATGTTCTATTATTTGTATTTCTATGTTTTGGCCGGGTAGGGTTCTCAGTCAGGGACAGCTGTCTATCGTTGTCACTGATTGAGAACCATACTTAGGTAGCCCTTTTTCCCACCTGTCTTTGTGGGAAGTTGAGTTTGTTTATGGCACATAGCCTTTAGCTTCACGGTTTGTTTTTTGTAGTGTTTATTGTTTTTGTCAGCATTTCCAATAATAAAGGAATATGTACGCACCTTGGTCCTCTTCCTTCAACAGCCGTGACAACATTGCTAATATGGCTTACTTGCTTAAACAAATGTGGTTTCTACTGACAATTGACATGTACAAACTATGGTATAAGGAGACGACAAGCGGATAAGAGGCAATCCGTAATTTTGATTAAGACAATAATGAGTGAGCTAGGA
Organism: Salvelinus namaycush; assembly: GCF_016432855.1. Taxonomy (NCBI): domain Eukaryota; kingdom Metazoa; phylum Chordata; class Actinopteri; order Salmoniformes; family Salmonidae; genus Salvelinus; species Salvelinus namaycush. The sequence continues at coordinate 21,319,918 of NC_052331.1, forward strand.
CGGATGTAGTCAATATAGTTATTTGTTCAGCACTTTTGAAATGTACAGTGACAGAATTCAGAACATGTGGCATTCTTACAGTGTTCTCCCTGTACACCAAGTCAGAATCGTAGGATAAATAAAGGGGGCATATAAGCAGACAATGAAAGCTCTTACAATATTCGATGATTACATTTCTCTAAAACAGGTTATAGGCTACAATAGACCAAATTATTGGGTGAGGCACATGGGCTACTAACAACTCACTACACAACATATACTTACTATTACTTTCTTAGCTACAGTATACATATCTCCCTGGCATATTACATAATTTATGCAGAAGCATACACAACATTTTTGGAATCACCTTGTGCTGTGCTCACTTGAACGGGAAGGTGGTGCGGCAGTCCTTTTGAGGGCATATTTTGTCATCAAAGTCTGTCATTCTCTGGATTTATGGTGCTTTCAAGACAACTGGGAACTCTGAAAAAAACAAGGTTCAATCATGATGACGTCAGTGATCTTCAGGTTGTAGCTCTAGAAAGAGGCCAGAGTTCCCGATTTACAATTCCGAGTTCGATGACCGTTCAAAACATATTATCCCAGTCTGAGCTCGTTTTTTCCAGAGTTCCCAGTTGTCTTGAACTCACTGAAAGACTTCCCAGTTCCGAGTTTCCAGTTGTTTTGAGCACGGCACAAATCATTCTTCATTGAGAGCATAGTCAATGTTGAATGTTTATAATTTTAAGCTTGGAAAAGAGACCCTTAATCCCAGACTAGGGACCACATAGCCACTCCACTGAATAGCAGTCTAGTGATTGCTTGCAGTTAGCCACTGATTCCTTCCAAACCACTCATTGCTGAATTTGCGATTTCCAACTTGTTATGTAATGTTTATGTCCAATGGCCGATGAGCACTGATACGTTTTATCTATAATTTCTCTTCATAATTTCTCTTCATATGACAAGGATTGAAAAGGATTTGCCAGTAGATTGTCGACTTGATTCATGATGATGACTGCTAGCTTGCTAGCTAAGATCTTGAAAGTATGATGCTAACATGTCCAATCAAAGCTATGGTAGATATAATGTGATTTGACATAATTTTATCTGTGGCCAATGACCTTGAGCCTTCTTGAATGGGCACTTCTAATGTAACTCTATGGCAGCATCCAAGGGGCAAGAATTTTTGAGCTCTCCCTGTAGATTTTGTGGTGACGTAGTGTCCCCATGAGTGACAGAACAGTGAGCTAATTATGGCGCAACTAGAGAACATTACCAACCCCTACGCTCTGTATTTTCTGCTGGCTGCTCCACCACCAAAGAAAGCACTGAGCTAGGCTGAAACACCTGCATTTTGGAGCTGCCTTAATCAAGAAAGCAAAAAAGAGACCATGTGTCACGTTCCTGACCTGTTGTCTGTTATTTTTGTATGTGTTTAGTTGGTCAGGGCGTGAGTTGGGGTGGGCATTCTATGTTTTGTGTTTCTATGTTTAGGTCATTGGTAATTAGCCTTATATGGTTCTCAATCAGGGACAGGTGTTTGACGTTTCCTCTGATTGAGAACCATATAAAGGTAGGCTGTTCACACTGTTTGTTTGTGGGTGGTTGTCTTCCGTGTCTGTATGTCTGCTCGTACCACACGGGACTGTAGCGTTTTGTTTGTAGTCTGTACCTGTTCGTGTGTTATTATGTGAGTTCTCTAGTTCAGGTCTGTCTACGTTCGTTTTGTTATTTTGTAATCTTGTGTTTTTCGTGTGCGAAGTGTTTTTTCGTGTGCGTCTTCGTCGTTTAATAAATCATTATGTTTTCAAAACCTGCTGCATTTTGGTCTGATCCCTACTCCTCCTCTTCAGACGAAGAGGAGGAGAGAAACCGTTACACCATGTTTGTATAGGGCTTTATTAACTCAATTATTAGTATTATTTTACATTGTTTGCAAACTGATATGTGACACACATTAAATGCCAAAATAAAATGCAAAACAGGCTCTGCCCCACCTGCCCTGAATGACAGGTTGCCACTGCTCCCACCTATCTGTTTCATGTTTCAGGTAGCCTACAAAAGCCAGAATGGATATATTACAAGAATTTGGTAATATTTGCCATATTCTAATAATTGTCATGTGTCAACGTTTCGCCACGGTCAGTCCCATGCTGAAACTTGCACTACCGTAGATCTGAAACTATTGGATGGTGAAACTTGCCAGCCAACCAGAAAAGCAAGATGAAGCAATTCAGGTATTCTTGAAAGTCAGGACAATCCTTGTCTTACAAATAAATATAATTTTTTATACTTGAAAAAAAAAGATTTTGCAAGCAGTAGGCATTTATAATGAAATGTGTAGTGTAGCTTCATAGTTACAGTGACATCACGTAGGCTACCTTCAAAATGATTCGGCAATCATCATTTATTCGAAAAACACCGTTTCCATCATCATTTTGTTAAAAAAAGTTCGACAAAAAAAGAATCCACCGCTGCCAAATGGATACATTTCTTTGTCGATCATTAGAAAGTTTCTCCTACATCTGCCGTTTCCATTATACATGTCGCAATGATTTTTTGTTTTTGCGACATTGCTTTTTTGTCGAATAAGCCCGGGTCAACCTGCCTTATGATGGTCTCGGGTCCCTCTAGTGATAAACGAGGGGACTTGGTCACCCACTCTATATGAGCAGTACAGTATGGAGGAGGTTTGACGCGGGAGCTGTCCATGGTGCTGAATTAACCGTTTTATGCACTTTAACCAGCATGGATAAATAGTCTACATCTATGAATAGTGGAATAATTGACGAATTAACCACAAATCAGCACGTGCTATTGGGTGCGTCACTGCTCCAGTTATTCATAGCTATTGTATTATCTCATTGTGGCAGCACGGAAGCCCTATTCCCTCTGGATTAGGCTGTTGTATTTTGAGCATCGTTGGTCAAGTGTTTAGTCGACCTGACATTTTGGCTATATGCCTACAATTCGTTTTATTGTAGGCCTTTGTAATACATTTTTATCCTCGCACATTTTCATAACAGGTCAGTAAAAAGGTAGCATATTTTATATATTTCTTTGCCTATTTTGATTAATCGGGCCTGTCAGAGTGAATTGCAATGAGCTGTAGCCCTATTGTGGCTATTGGTGAGAACAGTGAGGTGAGGAGCGATTGTGAAAGAGTTGCAAAGCAATGATGTCATAGTTTTAAGTATGTGCCATGGGAGAGCATATGGTTCGTACCCGCTGCCGAGCGGCAGTGTTGCTTTGTTATGAACAGGCGGCGCTGTAGCTGGCGGAAGAGTAAGTCGCCCAGCCCAGTATATCTTCGCCTGGAAAATAGAAACCGAGGGGGAGACGAGAAAACGGGAGGAGAAAATACGGTGTTGGCAGGAGGAGAAAGAGAAAGCTACGATAATGGCCGCTAAATCGGATGGGGTATTGAAAATGAAAAAGAGCGATGTAGCTTTCACGCCTTTGCAGAATTCGGACCACTCGGGCTCAGTACAAGGACTCGTTCCAGGATCGCAGCCGGATTCGGGAATTGGGGATGGGGACTTCGTGAATGGGGAATCTCGGTGCTGTGGTTCTAAATCGACATGTCTTCGCCTTGGCAGAGAGCAGCAAACTAAATACACGATATGGGACTGTCTATGGATCCTCGCCGCAGTGGCGGTGTATTTCGCCGATGTAGGCACCGATATTTGGCTTTCTGTCGACTATTACCTCCGTCGCGAGTACTGGTGGTTCGGACTCACACTATTTTTTGTGGTGCTAGGGTCGTTCTCCGTCCAAGTCTTCAGTTTCCGATGGTTCGTCCACGATTTCAGCACCGAGGAGAGCTCAAATGCCGGCGGTGCGGCAAACTGCTCATCCCACATGGACGGGAAGCTGCTGACTGGTTCTGCTTCACATGGAGACGTGGGCGCCCAACCGTCCACACCTCAAAAACAGGCATCCACCGCCAGCAAGAGCAACACCACAAGCAACAGTAACAGCAGCACGGCAACCCGGACTAATAAGCAAAGGTCGGCGTCCTGTTCTGTCTTTATCTGGTCCGCGCAATCCGTCATCCACATCTTGCAGCTTGGGCAAATTTGGAGGTAAGCGTTTTATATGCTATTTTGAATGAATGGAGTAGCTGCAGCCAATTAGCCTAGTAAGCCTACCTATGTTCTGCGCGTAGGCCTACACGTTTGGTACACTTGGCTCCCATCATGCCCAAGAGGGTCTATCATTCGTTATTAGGCACCACCTGCCATTGAACGTATAGCATTTCAGCTTTTACGCGCACTGTAAAGCCCTTTGAGTGCACTGAGTAGACTCTTGGTGCGGTAATTGGTGTTATGTCTTGAATAAATATTAACTGGGAGAGAAAATAGTCTGTCGTAAAACAAAATGGGATCATAGTTCATGATGTGATATCTTTGTGAATGTGCTTGATCAAATGGCGAACTCAAAGTTGTGTATGATGAATTGAATTCCTCACACCACAGGCCAAGATGTATGCAGCCCAGCTTAGTATACAAATGTGTTACTCATTACAGCTAGGCCTATTATACTAGGCCTATTATTTACAAACAAGTTCAGTGTGTGTAAGGAAACCAACAGTAATAAATCACAGTGATCTCCCTAAATTAATAATATATCAAATATATATTTTAGACATTTGGGTTCTGAACATTGAGTTTGAGGGTATGCTGTGTGCTGTATAATGTGTGTGTGTCAAGTAGACCTCAACACATGAGGATTAGACATCAATACTGTTCCCCAACTGGTGGCCGGTGGTTTCATTTGGTTTTCTGAGCAAAACATATATGTATTATATATATAAACTACTGTTCAACAGTTTGCAGTCGCTTAGAAATCTCCTTATTTTTTGAAAGAAAAGCACATTTTTTTGTCAATTAAAATAACATCAAATTGATCAGAAATACAGTGTAGACATTGTTAATGATGTAAATAACTACTGTAGCTGGAAACAGCTGACTTTTTATGGAATATCTACTAAGCATACAGAGGCCCATTATCAGCAAACGTCACTCCTGTGTTCCAATGGCACGTTGTGTTAGCTAATCCAAGTTTATTATTTTAAAAGACTAATTGATCATTAGAAAACCCTTTTGCAATTATGTTAGCACAGCTGAAAACTGTTATCTTGATTTAAAGAATCAATAAAACTGGCCTTCTTTAGACTATTTGAGTATCTGGAGCATCAGCATTTGTGGGTTCGATCACAGGCTCAAAATGGCCAGAAACAAAGAACTTTCTTCTGAAACTCATCAATCTGTTCGAAGGCTATTCCAAGCGAGAAATTGCCAAGAAACTGAAGATCTCATACAACGCTGTGTACTACTCCCTTCACAGAACAGCGCAAACTGGCTCTAACCAGAATAGAAAGAGGAGTGGGAGGCCCTGGTGCACAATTGAGCAAGAGGACAAGTACATTAGAGTGTCTAGTTTGAGAAACAGACGCCTCACAAGTCCTCAACTGGCAGCTTCATTAAATAGTACCTGCCAAACACCAGTCTCAACATCAACAGTGAAGAGGTGACTCCGGGACCCACTGAATTCACTAAATTTGGTGTCAGAAGTGGGATGGCTCAAGGGCAGCCATTGGAGAGGCATCTACACATGAGAGGGACTTGATATAGAGAAGCATTGGGACAGACACACTCTCCCGAAGGAAGGGATAGTGTCGCGATCTTAACACAACACCTAGCGAATTTGTCAGGAGGTTTGGACCTGCCGGTGTAGCAGTTAAGGTGTTGGCTTGACAGTCGCTGGACCCGGGTTCGAGTCCCAGTTGAGGCTCCCCCTGAATTAGCTGCAAGACATACTCTTTGCAAAGAGCACATAATGTCAGAATAAATGTATTGTCATGAAAATGTACCCACATTACTTTCAAGTTCAATACCTAAATAGAAACTTATACTGATGTAGGGGTGATATTGAATAAAACTACATTGTAAATCCATTATTAATGAGATTGAGCTTTAACTTTGAAATGTCCTTCATTAAATAGAGGGGGCGTAACACGCTATTAGTGGATATTGCTTCCATTCTCAATGCAATTTCTCCCTGGTGGCATCCTATTTTGTGCATCCATTGTGTTCCAGTCACACACAGCTTACAGTAGGCCACATGTTATCTGCTATCTGGGCCAATATAATGTGTGTGTGTTTGTGCTTGCAATGCCAGGGTTTTGTGTACTTGCAACGCCAGAGTCAGTTACTTGATGTGGAATAGAGTTCCATGTAGTAGTGTGCGCCCCATAGTCTGTTCTGGATTTGGGGACTGTGAAGAGAGACCTCTGGTGACATGTCTTGTTTTTTATTTATTTTCACCTGTATTTAACCAGGTAGACCAGTTGAGAACAAGTTCTCATTTACAACTGCGACCTGGCCTTGTGGGGTATGCATGGGTATCCGAGCTGTGTGCCAGTAGTTCAAACAGTAAGCTCGGTGCATTCAACATGTCAATACCTCTCACAAATACAAGTAATGAGATTGACATGCATATTATTAATGTTCGCTCTCTGTACATCCAAGGGCCAGACGTGCTGCCCTGTTCTGAGCCAATTGCAATTTTCCTAAGTCCCTCTTTGCGGCACCTGACCACATGACTGAACAGTAGTCCAGGTGTGACATAACTAGGGCCTGGAGGACCTGCCTTGTTGATAGTGCTGTTAAGAAGATAGAGCAACACTTTATTATGGCAAAATGTCTCCCCATCTTAGCTATTGGTGAATCAACATGTTTTGACCATGACAGTTTACAATCCAGGGTTACTCCAAGCAGTTTAGTCACCTGAACTTGCTCAATTTCCACATTAATTATTTTCAAGATTTAGTTGAGGTTTAATGATTTTAGTTTTTGAAATATTTAGGACTAACTTATTTCTTGCCACCCATTCTGAAACAAACTACACCTCTTTGTTAAGTGTTGCAGTCATTTCAGTCGCTGTAGTAGCTGATGTGTATAGTGTTGAGTCATCTGCATACATAGACACACTGGCTATACTCAAAGCCAGTGGCATGACGTTAGTAAAGATTGAAAAAAGTAAGGGGCCTAGACAGCTGCCCTGGGGAATTCCTGATTCTACCTGGATTATGTTGGAGAGGCTTCCATTAAAGAACACCATCTGTGTTCTGTTAGACAGGTAACTCTTTATCCACAATATAGCAGGTGGTGTAAAGCCATTACACAAAAAAGCATTGTATCTGGTCAAACACAATTTTTCCCAAAACTTTACTAAGGGTTGGTAACAGGCTGATTGGTTGGCTATTTGAGCCAGTAAATGAGGCTTTACTATTCTTAGGTAGCAGAATGACTTTTGCTTCCCTCCAGGCCTGAGGTCACACACTTTCTAGTAAGCTTAAATTGAAGCTATGGCAAATAGGAGTTGGAATATCGTCTGCTATTATCCTCAGTAATTTTTCAACTAAGTTGTCAGACCCCGGTAGCTTGTCATTGTTAATAGACAACAATAATTTTTTCACCTCTGACACACTCACTTTATGGAATTCAAAATTACAACGCTTGTCTTTCATTATTTGGTCAGATATACTTAGATGTGTAGTGTCAGTGTTTGTTGCTGGTATGTCATGCCTAAATTTGCTAATTTTGCCAATGAAAAGATCCTTCAAGTAGTTGGCAGTATCAGTCGGTTTTGTGATAAATGAGCCATCTGATTCAATGAATGATGGAGCTGAGTTTGCCTTTTTTCCCAAAATGTCATTTAGGGCACTGCAAAGCTTTTTACTATCATTCTTTATGTCATTTATCTTAGTTTCGAATAGTCACACGATTTCTCGATTTGCAGTACGTTTGCCAATCGGTTATGCAGACAGACTTATTTGCCATTCCTTTTGCCTCATCCCTCTCAACCATACCATTTTTCAATTCCTCATCAATCCACAGGGATTGCACAGTTTTTACAGTAATTTTCTTAATGGACACATGTTTATTAGTAACTGGGATGAGTAACTTCATGAATGTGTCAAGTGCAGTGTCTGTTTGCTCCTCAGTACACACTACGGACCAACAAATATAATTTACATCAGCGTCATAGGAATCACATTAAAATGTATTATATGACCTCTTATTCACTTATTAGGCCTAGCCTTTGGAACTTTGGTTTTCCTAGATATGGCTACTATATTGGGATCACTACATCCGATGGATCTGAATACTGCTTTCAAGCTAATTTCTGCAGCATTAGTAAAGATGTGATCAATACTCTCCTGTGCTGTTTGTAAATACCCTGGTAGGTTGACTGATAACCTGAATCAGGTTGCAGGCACTGGTTACAGTTTGAAGCTTTTTCTTGAGTGGGCATCTTGATGAAAGCTTGTCAATATTTAAATCACCCAGAAAATATACATCTCTGTTGATATCACATACATTATCAAGCATTTCACACTGACTGTTAGCACTTGGTGGTCTATAGCAGCTTCCAGCAAAAATGGGCTTTAGGTGAGGCAGATGAACCTGTAGCCATATTACTTCAACAGTATTTAACATGAGATCCTTACATGAATGTAGTTCTGAATATAAACAGCAACAACTCCACCATTGGCATTTCTGTCTTTTCTGTAAACTTTGTATTTCTACCACTGTATCATCAAAGGTATTATCTTAGTGAGTTTCAGAAATAGTCAGAATATAAATGTCATCTGTTACTAGCAAGTTATTTATTTCATGAACCTTGTTACTTAAGCTACATATGTTAACATGGGCTATTTTGAGCACTTTTCTGGGATGCTTGGTTGTTTTCATTGCTTTACTGGGAAGCTTAATAGCAGTAGATATTCTCATGTTATTTATGTTAGTGCAGGGTGAGCTGCACACAGTGGACTTCCTACAATAGCTGTAGGATCAGCAGTGGCATTCAGGGCAGTTAGAGGGACACAAATTAGGTTACTTACATTGTCTACCAACGCCCCTGGTATAATGTACATTTACTAAGGCATTATGACATCTTAGCGACACAATGGTAGGGATTAACTGAGCTGGGCTTACAAACTCAGAATGCTCACGAGCGGCCGGCTATTACAGCCGATTGGCTGGTGGCGGCCGAGTTGAGGGGACAAGCAGTGCTACACACATCCATGCCACTATCCCGTATTCAGTCTCTAGGCTTCAAAAGATACCAGAAAAAGAGCTGTCTGACTCCATCTCAGTGCATTCCATTTCTGGACCTCGAGCTAGACTCACTCGCGTATCACGCGTTTCTATCCCCACGGGGTGTTTCCGGGTTCCGGCTCTGCTTCCAAATTTCGGCTGGGTCACAGAGTGTGTTTTCAACAATGCCTACGCCAACTGGGGAGGATGGCTTCTATGATGGAAGCTGTTCCCTTGGGGCTATTTTCGATACGACCCTTCCAATGCTGAGTGCTAGCCGCACCCCTGGGTGCATCTCGCCGCCTAAGCCGGTCGCTTCGGGTGTCCCTGTCAGGCCCACGGGCCATGGCCCATTGGTGGGACCCTCTGCTATTTTAAGGGGGCTCCCAGGGGCTGAGTTGTATCCACAAGGTGATCACGACAGAGACGTCCCGTCGAGGGTGGGGCGCACTGTACGATGGCAACTCAATTGGGGGGTATGGCCACTGGTGCGGAGTGCAATGCATATTAATTACCCAGAGCTCTTAAAATTGTCAGAGACTCCAGTCACCCAAGTCATAGACTGTCTTCTCTGCTACTGCACAGAAAGTGGTACCGGAGCGCCAAGTCTAGGACCAAAAGGCTCCTTAACAGCTTCTACCCCCAAGCCATAAGACTGCAGAACAATAATCAAATGGCCACCGGACTATTTACATTGACACACCCCCTCCATTTGTTTTCTACACTGCTGCTACTCGCTGTTTATTATCTATGCATAGTCACTTCACCCCTACCTTCATATACAAATTGCCTCAACTAACCTGTACCCCCGCACATTGAGTTGGTACTTGTACCCCCTGTATATAACCTCAGTTTTGTTATTTTAATGTGTTACTTTTTAATTATTTTTTACTTTAGTTTATTTGTTAAATATTTTCTTAACTCTTCTTGAATGGCATTGTTGGTTAAGGGCTAGTAACTAAGCATTTCACTGTAAGGTCTACACTTGTTGTATTCGGCGCATGTGACAAATAAAGTTTGATTTGATTTGTATCTGTCACTTGGTACTTCACCCTGCTTTTGTTGGGCCGACTTGTGCTGGTCAGAACCGAGAGTATGTCAGTAGTGGCGTGCATCAACATAACTTTGGCTCGCTCCCTATTGCTGGTGAGCAGTGAGCATTATGCTCTCGCTTCGGGTGACGCATGTCCCTGGTTGCCTCAACTCGGGTGCAGATATTTTATCTAGGTGGGGCCATCTCTCTCAGGAGTGGAGGCTACACCCCTGGGTAGTCTCCCTTATATGGGAAATGTTCAGCAGGGCCAACGCAGATATTTACGCATTGCGAGAAAAAGCGCAGGGTTGTCTATTTTTTTCAATGAGAGGGCCAATCTGATGGCTAGAGGTTTACCTCAGAATATTATTGTTACCATTCAGTCCTCAAGGGCGCCCTCCACGAGAGGGCTGTATGTGTGTAAGTGGCACGCATTTGAGCTCTGTTGCCAAGATAAAGGGATGGTTCCTTTTCAGTGTTCTGTGAGGGACATCCTTATGTTCTTACAGGAGCTTTTCAATCATTCTCCATTTTAAAAGTACACATGGCCGCTATCTCAGAGTGTCTCTGACAGGGTCATGTCTGGGTGGTCTGCTATGAGCCATTTCATTTAGTTTCTTTTGGGGTCGGCGTGATTATATTTCTCCATATTATGTTGTACCAAAATTGACCGACTGAAAGGGAATGTAACGTTATGACTATAACTACTGTTCCATGAAGGAGACAAGAGGTACAACACCTCTTTGGCCCCGCACCTCGATTGGCCTTGTCAGGTGTGATTGTATAGACTTCAATCGAAGTCGCGAGAGTGCGACTCCCCATATTGACCAGGCTCTTTTACCTCCTTCAGAGAACAATAGAGAACAATCTCTCTGCTACCGCATGGCAAACCGTACCGATCCACCAAGTCTGGAACCAACAGGACCATAAACAGCTTCTAACCCCAATCCATAAGACTGCTAAATAGTTAGTTAAATAAATAGTTAACCAAATAGCTACCCGGATCTGCATTGACCCTTTTTGCACTAACCTTTTTGACTCATCACATACGCTGCTGCTACTGTTTAGTATCTATCCTGTTGCCTAGTAATTTTTCCTATTTATATCTACGTATCTACCTCAATTACCTCGTACCCCTTGGACATCGACTCGGTACTGGTACCCCATGTATAAATCCAAGTTTTCATTTCATATTGTGTATGTATTATTCATTTTATTATTAGGCATTATTACTTTTCTATAATTTCTCTATTTTCTCTCTCTCTCTGCGGGAAGAGAGACACCTGTTGTTAACGAAGGTTGTGATAAATATTATTATTTAAAACAAATCTGGATTGGTTGATGCCAGTATCAGATAGGCAGAAAGATATTTGTACTGAGCTAAATCTAACTAAACCAACTCGCCCCAACTTTAAACACCCGTAAAAATCTACGCTTTTAGATATTCTAACAAATGCCCCTCATAAGTACACTGCCAATGGAATCTTTGCTAATGAGCTTAGTGACTGTTGTCCCATTGACTGCATAAGAGATGCTAAGCTACCTAAATCCCACCAACGCATTATGATAAAGATACATTTTAATTTAATTAACAACATTTCATGTCTCGTCTGGGTTTGTTTAACTGGGAGATTGTGTCATGTATCTCTGACTCGGATCAGGCACTAAACTGTTTTACTTTTCTGTTTAACACTGTTGCAGAAAAGCAGGCTCCGTATAAAAAAAACAAAGAGTAAAGGATAGATCAAACCCTTGGTTCACGCATGAATTGTCTGAAAAATTACAGGAAAGAAATTTAGCTTGGGTTAACCTCTACAGGATCGGTGTCACCCCCACAGGACGGTTAAGCTAACATAGGCTAATGTGATTAGCATGAGGTTGTAAGTAACATAAACATTTCCCAGGACATAGACGTATCTGATATGGGCAGAAAGCTTAAATTATTGTTAATCTAACTGCACTTTCCAATTTACAGTAGCTATTACAGTGAAAGAATGCCATGCTATTGTTTGAGGAGAGTGCACAATTATGAACTTGAAAATGTATTAATAAACTAATTAGGCACATTTGGGCAGCCTTGATACAATATTTTGAACAGATATGCAATGGTTCATTGGATCAGTCTAAAACTTTCCACATACACTGCTGCCATCTAGTGGCCAAAATCTAAATTGCACCTGGGCTGGAATAATACATTATGGCCTTTCTCTTGCATTTCAAAGACGATGGTAAAAAAAAAAAAATCTTTGTATTATCTTTTACCAGATCTAATGTGTTATATTCTACTACATTCATTTCACATTTCAACAAACTTCAAACTGTTTCCTTTCAAATGGTATCAAGAATATGCATATCCTTGCTTCATGTCCTGAGCTACAGGCAGTTAGATTTGGGTATGTCATTTTTGACGAAAATTGGAAAAAAGGGCAAATCCTTAAGAGGTTTTAAGGGTAGATTGACTGATACTATGTCTGACTGGCAGTCCTTCAGACATTTGAGAAATATATATCTCTGGTTAGAAAAGCATTCAACATACTTCTTGAAATGTGTATCTGAGAATTGTGGGAATCCAGCGAACTTCTGGAAAGTAGTCAAATCTCTCAAACAAAACTCCACAAAACTTTTTCTGGTGTTATCCCTAAGATCTGATAAGTGCATCATGTCCTCTTCCTACACGAAGGAGGAGATTCTTCTGACTTAGATAACTTGGAAATTGGACAGTAGTTATCTTGCCTTTAAAAATAAAAAAAATGGCTTGGATCAGGTTTCTTGCAAGTGGTTTGATAATGATCTCTCAGATAGTTTCAAATCTACTTTCTTGGATAATACAAAAGGTGTACCACAGGGGTTGGTATTGGGACCTGTTTACTCTACTATTTATATAAATAATATTGGTTGATCTGTTAAAACTTGTAATATTCATCTGTATGCAGATGACACTGTTATGTATGCCATTGCTCCAACTGTTAACCACACTATGTTGGAGCTGTAATCTGACTTTGTTGCTTTACTGAAAGCCCTGGTTGGTTTAAAACTTGTACAAACTTTGGGTTAAGACTAAATATATGTTGTTCTCTAATTCTCACATACTGTATTTATTCATTGGATGGTTCCCCCATTGATCGGGTCCCACTTATAAATATCTGGGCAATTGGATTGACAAAGTTTTCATGTTAAAAAAAAATATGCATGAGCTTGTTAAAAATGTCAGATTTAAAGTGTTCTTCTTTAAAAAAAAAAAATTGATCTCTCCCTAAATAGCAGGAAGTAGATTGTACAGTCAAATTTCCTACCAGTTCTTGACTATCGTGACAGCATTTACCAGATTGTAGCAGCCACTACTCTTAAACCTTTGGATGCTGTCCACCACAGCGACCTTTGCTTTATCAAAGATGACAATTTTATTACTCACCACTGCATCCTGTATCAAAAGGGTGGCTGGTCCTCATTAAAGTCCCGTATATCACTTAATTATTCCCTTTTTGTTTACAAAGCTCTACTACACAAGCTTCCGACTTACCTAACTTTGCTAAAAATATACACTACCTTTCAAAAGTTTGGGGGCACATTTTTTGTCCATTAAAATAACATTAAATTGATCAGAAATACAGTGTTGACATTGTTAATGATGTAAATGACTATTGTAGCTGGAAACGGCCGATTTTTTATGTAATATCTACATAGGTGTATAGAGGCCCATTATCAGCAACCATCACTCCTGTGTTCCATTGGCACGTTGTGTTAGCTAATCCAAGTTTATCATTTTAAAACACTAATTGATCATTAGAAAACCCTTTTGCAATTATGTTAGCACAGCTGAAAACTGTTGTCTTGATTTAAAGAATCAATAAAACTGGCCTTCTTTAGACTAGTTGAGTATCTGGAGCATCAGCATTTGTCGGTTCGATTACAGTCTCAAAGTGGCCAGAAACAAAGAACTTTCTTCTGAAACTCGTCAGTCTATTTTTGTTCTGAGAAATGAAGGCTTTTCCATGCGAGAAATTGCCAAGAAACTGAAGATCTCGTACAGTGCTGTGTCCTACTCCCTTCACAGAACAGTGCAAACAGGCTCTAACCAGAATAGAAAGTGGAGTGGGAGGCCCCGGTGCACAACTGAGCAAGAGGACAAGTACATTAGAGTGTCTAGTTTGAGAAACAGAAGCCTCACAAGTCCTCAACTGGCAGCTTTATTAAATACTACCTGCAAAACACCAGTCTCAACGTCAACAGTGAGGAGTCGACTCCGGGATGCTGGCCTTCTGGAACCAACTAAAAAACACATTACAATTGGATGTTCTGGTGTCCCTCAGGCAATTCAAATACTGATTGCGGACCTTCCTATTGAGGAACGTAATTGTTTTCCTTGAATATTTGTATTGTGCTGTATTTTATTTGTTTTGTTTTGTATTGTATTTGATTTAGTAATAGTAAGAGCGATTCCGAGGTTGCAGCTAGGCCGGTGACAAGTAACGCCTGAGCTGGACTTGAGCGGGAGCCAAAACGAAGGCTGGTGTGACACATTTTTGTTTACTAGATGAATCCATATATGTTATTTCATAGTTTTGATGTTTTCACTATTATTCTACAATGTAGAAAATAGTAAAAAAATAAAGAAACCCTTGAATGAGTAGGTGTGTCCAAACTTTTGACTGGTACTGTATATATGCAATCTCTGTATACGTTTACACTTATTTCACACATGTAATATAATATTGCTTTTCAGTAAGGGTTGTCGTTTTCAATTGCACCTGTGTTGTTTATAATATGGCTGTCAAAACCTCCCCATACAGTAAGCCAGATGTGTATACAGCACATCTTTGGATTGACACTTATCTCATTATAGGGTGTTCACACATGATTGCATTGCAAATGAGCAGCCTGGAATCGACCCCACAGGTTTTACCTTGCATTCTAGACCAGGTGTTGCATACATCTCAAGGAAGAATTAAGTATTTGCACAACCATAACCGTGAATGCACAGCAGCTGGGCTCATAATTGTAATTCATACTCCTAACGAACACTGACTAAGAGTGTGCACTTAGTGAATTACCTCAGACACACCATCAATTATGGTTCTTCATGAATGCCATAGTGTATTAATTATATGAATGGTACTCACATATGACAAATACACTCACTGGACAGTTTATTAGGTACACCACCCCATTCACGAAAATGGATCGCTCCAACAGACAGTGAGTCACGTGGCCGTGGCTTGCTATATAAATCAGGCAGACAGGCATCAAAGCATTCATTTACTGTTCGATTGAACGTTAGAATGGGAAAAACCTGTTACCTATGCTTCTTTGAGCGTGTTATGATGATGAGTGCCAGGCTCGCCAGATTCAGTATCTCAGAAACGGCCACCCTCCTGGGCTTTTCACGCACGACAGTGTCTTGCTGATGAGAAAGACTTTGAAGGAGAATGGCAAGAATCATGCAAGCTAACAGGCAGGCCATAACCAGACAAATAACTGCACAGTACAACAGTGTTGTGCAGAACGGCATCTCGGAACGAACAACAGGTCGATCCTTGTCACGGATCAGCTATTGCAACAGACGACCAATCTGGGTGCCACTGCTCTCAGCTAAAAACAAGAAGAAGAGGCTAGTTTGAGGTCCAGTTTGAGTGTTTGTTGCAGCTGCAGCGAACTGAAAAGAGGAGCGACCCAGGGATGTGTGTGCTTTGGGGACCTTTAACAGAATGTGACTGGTAGAACGGGTGTTGTATATGGAGGATGAGGGCTGCAGTAGATATCTCAGATAGAGGGGAGGGAGGCCTAAGAGGGTTTTATAAATAAGCATCAACCAGTGGGTCTTGCGACGGGTATAAAGAGATGACCAGTTTACAGAGGAGTATAGAGTGCAGTGATGTGTCCTATAAGGAGCATTGGTGGCAAATCTGATGGCCGAATAGTAAAGAACATCTAGCCGCTCGAGAGCACCCTTACCTGCTGATCTATAAATTACGTCTCCATAATCTAGCATGGGTAGGATGGTCATCTGAATCAGGGTTAGTTTGGCAGCTGTGGTGAAAGAGGAGCGATTACCATAGAGGAAACCAAGCCTAGATTTAACTTTAGCCTGCAGCTTTGATATGTAAATTATTACTAGATAGCTACAGTAGTTGCCATGGTAACCAAACAAAACAACTTGTTAGTATAGCTAACCAAACCATCAGTCCTAGCTTGCTATTATGAAAATCGAATTCAACAATACCAATAATATTTTCAATTCGATTTTATTTATTTTTTTATTATTTATTTTTTAAAATTTTATCCCCTTTTCTCCCCAATTTTCGTGGTATCCAATCGCTAGTAATTACTATCTTGTCTCATCGCTACAACTCCCGTACGGGCTCGGGAGAGACGAAGGTCGAAAGCCATGCGTCCTCCGAAGCACAACCCAACCAAGCCGCACTGCTTCTTTAACACAGCGCGCCTCCAACCCGGAAGTCAGCCGCACCAATGTGTCGGAGGAAACACCGTGCACCTGGCCCCCTTGGTTAGCGCGCACTGCGCCCGGCCCGCCACAGGAGTCGCTGGAGCGCGATGAGACAAGGATATCCCTACCGGCCAAACCCTCCCTAACCCGGACGACGCTAGCCCAATTGTGCGTCGCCCCACGGACCTCCCGGTCGCGGCCGGCTGCGACAGAGCCTGGGCGCGAACCCAGAGACTCTGGTGGCGCAGTTAGCACTGCGATGCAGTGCCCTAGACCACTGCGCCACCCGGGAGGCCCTCAATTCGATTTTTGCTTTCAAAAGCAGCTCAAACATAGAACATATAAGAATGAACTATAGCCATTGAATTCTACCATGCAAATATTCTGTGTGTTATTTAAGCAACAAGGCTCAAGGAGGTGTTGTATATGGCCAATATACCACGGTTAAGGGCTGTTCTTTGCATGACGCAACACCGAGTTCCTGGACACAGCCCTTAGCCGTGGTATATTGGCCATTATACCACAAACCCTCGAGGTGCCTTATTGCTATTATAAACTGGTCACCAATGTAATTAGAGCAGTAAAAATAAATTTTGTCATTGTCACGATCTTCGTTGGGAGAAAGAGAGGAGGACCAAGATGCAGCGTGGTGAGTATTCATTTTAATCGAATACTTGAACAAAACAAAAAACCAACAAACAAACGACAACGAAACAGTCCCGTAACGTGAACACAGAAACACAGTAACAGGAACAATCACCCACAACCCCACAATACAAAACAGGCTACCTAAATATGGTTCCCAATCAGAGACAACGACTAACACCTGCCTCTGATTGAGAGCCATATCAGGCCAACACATAGAAATAGACAAACTAGACATACAACATAGAATGCCCACTCAGATCACACCCTGACCAAACAAAACATAGAAACATACAAAGCAAACTATGGTCAGGGCGTGACAGTCATACCCGTGGTGACAGTCATACCCATGGCTGTCAGCCAATCAGCATTCAGGGCTCAACTCACCCAGTTTATAAAGGGAAATAATGCACATTCTAGAATGCCTGTCAAGCCGATCAGAAATGAGTATTCAACAATGCCATGGTATAATAGTGTATAATAGTTGTATAGATTAACTAGCCAATGACCAGGCTTCTGCTATACATATACCTGAGTCATTACTTTGTGACTTCAGAAAGTATTCACACCCCTTCACTTATTCTACATTTTGTTGTGTTACAGCCTGAATTCAAAATGTATTAAATATATTTTTTTCTCACCCATCTACACACAATACCCCATAATGACAAAGTGAAAACATGTTTTTAGAAATGTTGGCAAATATCTCACTCCCCTGAGTCATTACTTTGTAGAAGCATTTTTGGCCACGATTAGAACAGTTTTTGGGGTAAGTCTTTGCACACCTGGATTGTACAATATTTGCTCATTATTCTTTTTCAATTCTTCAAGCTCTGATAGATTTTCAAGCTGATTTAAGTCAAACCTGTAACTAGGCCGCTGAGTGTCATCTTGGTAAGCAACACCAGTATAGATTTGGCTTTGTGTTTTAGGTTACTGTCCTGCTGAAAGGTAAGTTTGTCTACCAGGTTTTGCTCTTGGATTTTGCTTGTGCTTATAGCTGTATTTATTTTTATCAGAAAAACTCCTTAGTCCTCGCCGATGACAAGCATAACCATAATATGATGCAGCCACTACCATGCTTGAAAATATAAACAGTGGTATGCAGTGATGTGTTGTGTTGGATTTGCCCCAAACCAGTGGAGGCTGCTCAGGGGAGGATGGCTCATAATAATAGCTGGAACAAAGTGAAGCCATGTGTTTGACGTTTTTGATACCATTCCACTGATTCCTCTCCAGCCATTATCACAAGCTCGTTCTCCCCAGTTAAGGTGCCATCAACCTCCTGTGCCCCAAACATAACACTTTGTATTCAAGACAAAAAAGTTCTACAGTTGCACCATCGAGAGCATCCTGACCGGTTGCATCACTGCCTGGTATGGCAACTGCTCGGCATCTGACCGTAAGGTGCTACAGAGGGTAGTGCGTAAGGCCCAGTACATCACTGGGGCCAATGTAACAGTATAACTTTAGTACGTCCCCTCGCCCCGACACGGGCGCGAACCAGGGACCCTCTGCACACATCAACAACTGACACCCACGAAGCGTCGTTACCCATCGCTCCACAAAAGCCGCGGCCCCTTGCAGAGCAAGGGGCAACACTACTAATAGGTTTCAGAGCAAGTGACGTAACTGATTGAAACGCTACTAGCGCGTACCCGCTAACTAGCTAGCCATTTCACATCCGTTACACTCACCCCCCTTTCAACCTCCTCCTTTTCCGCAGCAACCAGTGATCCGGGTCAACAGCATCAATGTAACAGTATAACTTTAGTACGTCCCCTCGCCCCGACACGGGCGCGAACCAGGGACCCTCTGCACACATCAACAACTGACACCCACGAAGCGTCGTTACCCATCGCTCCACAAAAGCCGCGGCCCCTTGCAGAGCAAGGGGCAACACTACTAATAGGTTTCAGAGCAAGTGACGTAACTGATTGAAACGCTACTAGCGCGTACCCGCTAACTAGCTAGCCATTTCACATCCGTTACACCAAGCTTCCTGACATCCAGGGGAATGTGTCAGAGGAAGGCCCAAAAAATGGTCAAAGACTCCAGTCACCCAAGTTCTAGACTGTTCTCTCTGCTTACGAATGGCAAGTGGTACTGGAGCACCAAGTCTTGGACCAAAAGGCTCCTTAACAGCTTCTACCCCCAAACCATAAGACTACTGAACAATTAATCAAATGGCCACCCAGACTATTTACATTGATCCATCACTTTGTTTTTACACTGCTGCTACTCGCTGTTTATTATTTATGCATAGTCACTTTACAAATTACCTCGACTAACCTGCACTCCGACTCGGTACCAGTACTCCCTGTAATATAGCCTTGTTATTGCTATGTAATTATTATTTATTTTTTTCACTTTAGTTTATTTACTAAATATTTTCTTAACTCTATTTCTGCATTGTGGGTTAAGGGCTTGTAAGTAAGCATTTCACTGTAAGGTGAAACCTGTTGTATTCGACGCATGTGTCACGGCCGTCAAATGAAGTAGACCAAGGTGCAGCGATGTAAGCGTACATTTTCTTTTATTTAAGTGAATACGCCGACAAAACAATAAACACTACCAAAACAAACCGTGAAGCTAAAGGCTATGTGCCATAAACAAAGTCAACTTCCCACAAAGACAGGTGGGAAAAAGGGCTACCTAAGTATGGTTCTCAATCAGAGACAACGATAGACAGCTGTCCCCGATTGAGAACCCTACCCGGCCAAAACATAGAAATACAAAAAATAGAACATAGAATACCCACCCCAACTCACACCCTGACCAAACCAAAATAGAGACATAAAAAGGATCTCTAAGGTCAGGGCGTGACAGCATGTGACAAATAACATTTGATTTGAAAAGGTACCACTTTTTTTACAGTATTACTTAAGTACCTGGTTGCAAACAGGATGCATGTGTACAGAATAAAAATATTCCAAAAGTCTTCCTTCTTTTCACTGTCATTTAGGTTGGTATTTTGGAGTAACTACAATATTATTGATCCATACTCAGTTTTCTCATATCATAACCATAACCACAACTGTTTGGCCTCATGGTGAAATCCCTGAGCAGTTTCCTTCCTCTCCGTCAATTGAGTTAGGAAGGATGCCTGTATCTTTGTAGTGACTAGCTGTATTGATACACTGTCCATAGCCTAATAAATATCTTGCACCATGCTCAAAGCGATATTCAGTGTCTACCAATCGGTGCTCTTCTTTGCGAGGCATTGGAAAAACTTCCCTACTCTTTGTGTTTGAATCTGTGCTTGAAATGCACTACTCGATTGAGGGACCTTACAGATGGGGTACAGAGATGGGGTAGTCATAAAAAATCATGTTAAGCACTTATTGAACACGAGTCCATGGAACTTATTATGTGATTTATTAATCCTTAAGAGTCTATTGACGTACCCGTGCGTTAATCTAAGTAACATCATTTTAAGCTAGAGATATGTCAGTTTAAGCTAGAGATGTGTCAGTTTAAGCTAGAGATATGTCAGTTTAAGCTAGAGATATGTCAGTTTAAGCTAGAGATATGTCAGTTTAAGCTAGAGATATGTTTATTTGCATGGGCTGCATCTCAATCCACCGCATCAGCCTATGTTGGCCTTCCACATCTGCGGTGGAAGGTGGCCGAGCTGTTTGTCAGACGTTGAGACATCGTTGGTCTTCTCACCAAAATGTCTGTCGCGTCTGAACGGTTTGGTCTATAAACTAATGTGACCCCACTATGGAAAGAGAGATTTTCCGTTTTGCTCTACGACCCCCACAAGTGTCACGGGACTCGTCTGAAGGTAAACGGTACCGGTTTTAAAAAATGAATGCAAGGATCGAGAAAGTTTTGTGCCAACAAAATAAAAGGGTTACATATGTGTCCAAAAAACACAAATATTTCAAATATAACACATACTGTATATCTCCTAGATATAGGAAAGACACTTCAAAACCTTATTCCTTATGACTTATTTCTGTTTTGCCACTTATGAATGTGTTATTCAATTTCAATACATTTCTATAGGCTATAGTAGTGAAGGCCAAATTCAATATTTTATTAAATCATTTATGATACCTACAGGGGTGCTAAAATTCAAAATCAGATAGCTAAATAATCCATGGTAAGACCATCTTAAAACAATTCCATATGTTAGCTTAGTAGACCCCACCCCCTAAAAGGCGTTGACATTTTTACTCCTGAACTTGTTTAGGCTTTCCATAAATAATTTCTAAAATGTTCTACAAACAAAATTCCACTTTGACATTATGAGGTATTGTTTCTAGATCACTGACACAAAATCTAAATGTTATGAATTTTATATTCAGGCTGTAACAAAATGTTGAAAAATGAAGGTAATCTATTTTAAATTCAGGCTGTAACACAACAAAATGTGGAAAACGTAAAGGGGTGTGAATACTTTCTGAAGGCACTGTATTGTTATACAACTCTGTAACTCCCTGAGTCAGTCCATTATGTAGAAAACTATTATGTGCATTATAATGAATACAGCACAACACTCTTAATTGAATCCATTACATTCTCTACCTGCATCCTCATTCTGTCAACCACTGTGTGGATGACGAATGTATACTGAATGCTATCATGGAGACGTTGCCTCTCCTTGGATACATCCCAAATAGCATCCTATTCCCTATGCAGTGCACTACTACCCCTATGGGCCTTGGTCAAAATAAGTGCACTATATAGGGAATAGGGTGCCATTTGGGGTGCAGACCTTGTCTTGTGTTTATGAGGTATGATTGCTAGGATGCCGTGTGTGCATTATGTGATTTATGGCAGCGTAGCAGTGTATCCTCAAGCTGTACTACTGACTCAATGTTGTGTAGGATGATGGTAGTAGGATACATTGAGCCTGTCTGTTTTTCTTTGGAAGACTGTCATGTTTCTAATCTGTGCATAGTACGCATTGCGGGTTGTAGTTTCATGTTCAGAGAATGAGGCATATTTGCTGTTGATTTATTTTTCGAGTACAATTGTAACCACTTTCACAACTTTACATACTCCTCTATGGTGCTAGTTTTCTGTTGTCCAACAATATACTGTAGGACTCATCAGGGGTTACCCCTATCAATAAAGATAAGGTTTCCCCTCTTTCATTTCCCCTTCATGTTTTGTTTAGTCCTGTTTTGGACTTTTTATGGACTGTCGCAAGATACATTTCTGTGCTTTTGATTATGCATAATGTACTTCTAGTGCAGCTGTTGAATTTCCTAATTGTTCAGTGTCTTTTTGCTGACTATTGGTTGATGCCCTCCCACATACTGAAGTATACCTGAAGATGCACAAACTGTCTTTCTGTTGTGTAAGATATAGTACAGTCTGTGTCAAACCTATATTACAGAATATAAATACATGCCCACTCAGTCCCAGCAGACCACGCATTATTGTATTTAATTACCTAGGTGTAGCAATAACATCAGAGCACCATTCTAGAGGGTAATTTACAATACAATGCTGTCGAGGCAGTGAGAGAACTCATATTGGCCACCCAGTGTCAGGAAACAAAAACCCAGACAACTGGTGTCGCTCTATCCTAATTGCCCCATAGTGAAACAGATTGTTTGCACTCCCTTCCAGTACTGCTGTTTGAGGGCCTTTCTTTTAATTAATGTTGCAAAATACAATTATAGATGGAGAACATGCCTCATTTAACAAACAACATAAAAGTGAATCAGAGCTGCTATGGTGCGCTGTGCGCATAATAATGTGTATTTATTCACTGCAGACCCCAGTCTTACCAGGAAAATGTCCTGTTCTGTCTGATTTGTATAGGTCAGCATTTTGACAAAATGATGATGACAAACCTATTTAGCTACCACCTGTGTATTATATTCTGTAATATCCCTGCCTATGTCGGTCATCCTAGATCTACAGAGTGAGGTTGATACAGTACATTGAATGACAGACTGACCTAGTGGGGGCAACATAATAACACAGCAGGTTAACTAACCCTTAATGTGTGTTCCATATTGATCTTCATTTGAAGTCTGTACTTAAAGAGGAACTTGGTCCTGAATGTTTGTGATGCATTACAGCCCTCTTTAGTGGTCCTGATGGTTTATTGGCGTTTGAATATTTCATTTCTGGATAAGGTTATTGCGCCTGACGTGTACTGTACAAGGTGGACTATAAAGTATGATTGCTCTATTGACTTCCCTCGTGGGAGTCGTCAAACCCTAGATGGTGTAGCAATTGAGCAGGGAATGGTTATTCTGTCTATGATGCAGTTGTAAGTGAACTGTGGGCAATAATGAAAACAATATTATACCTCTCTGACATATTAAACCACTCTTTATTTAACCATATTTGTTTGTATATGGTGTATTGAATAATAACTTGTGTAATTACAAAGTAAATGGAAGTAGATTAAATTTAGAATCAGTACACAAAGGAAAATCCCTAAGTGCTGCATACATCACATAGTAAAGCTGTTTTCTTAAACATGTTGAAAGAGCCACATTTTAAAAAGACTGTTTCTTATGCCAGTGAATGGCAAGTAAGCCTCCTAAATGCATTGCTGTGGTCATGAGTGGAGCAGCTTGCTTCCATTGAGATCCTCCATTATGGAGAAGGTATTCTGTAGGCTTTAGCAGCTTGGGGGACTGATAGCTGCTACATACTCCCCATTCAAGGAGTAGAAGGATCGTGTAGGATTGTAACCTACTGATCCAGTCAATAAAAAACGTGCACAGGCAGCACACTCCAAGTCCCATAATGTACCAGGCTCCCAAGGGGGAACCTGGCTGGAGTATACCATCAACACTACTTCTTCTCCAACACCCCCCCGCCACTTCACTTACTCCCATGTCAGTTTTTTTATATAATCTACCCACCAGCCAATGAAACACAGGGTTACGTAAAGATTACCAAAGTCTATGACCTGTCTGTTCCTTTTCCTTTTCAACAGAAGAAGAGCTTTAGAGCTCCTTCTTGTTCCCGATGGAACCACAGAGAGAGGAGAGTCTCCATCCGGGAGGGATGCCCACCTTGGATGAATATTTAACCAGGTTGCGTGCTGCTGTGTCTGTGCTGCCACAGAATCCCTGCCTCCTATTTCAGGGATCTCTCTCTCTGTCTGTGTGTGTGTGTGTGTGTGTGTGTGTGTGTGTGTGTGTGTGTGTGTGTGTGTGTGTGTGTGTGTGTGTGTGTGTGTGTGTGTGTGTGTGTGTGTGTGTGTGTGTGTGTGTGTGTGTGTGTGTGTGTGTGTTTGTTTGAGGGTCTTCGTAGGCTCTCATGTTCACTGCAAAAACTATCTGACAACATCAGGAACACTGGTCTGGATGGCGGATCTTCTGCTCTGGCTTTACACTCCTTAAAATAGAAGGTTTCTGGGATAAACTTATTGGCATGGCCACTGAAGCAGCTAGCCCCACACTGCTAACCTCTCTCTCTTCTCTCTCTCTCTCTCTCTCTCTCTCTCTCTCTCTCTCTCTCTCAATTCAAGGCGCTTCATTGGCATGGGAAACATATGTTAACATTTCCAAAGCGAACTGAAGTAGATAATATACAAAAGTGAAATTAACAATAAGAATTAACAGTAAGCATTACACTCTCAGAAGTTCCAAAATAATAAAGACATTTCAAATGTCATATTATGTATATATACAGTGTTGTAACGATGTGCAAATAGTTAAAGTACAAAAGGGAAAATAAATCAAAATAAATATGGGTTGTATTTACAATGGTGTTTGTTCTTCACTGGTTGCCCTTTTCTTGTGGCAACAGGTCACAAATCTTGCTGCTGTGGTATTTCACCCAGTAGATATACGAGTTTGTCGAAATTGGGTTTGTTTTCAAATTCTTTGTGGATCTGTGTAATCTGAAGGAAATATGTGTCTCTAATATGGTCACACATTTGGCAGGAGGTTAGAAAGTGCAGCTCAGTTTCCATCTAATTTTGTGGGCAGTGTGCACATAGCCTGTCTTCTCTGGAGAGCCAGGTCTGCCTACGGCTGCCTTTCTCAATGGCAAGGCTATGCTCATTGAGTCTGTACATAGTCAAAGCTTTCCTTAAGTTTGGGTCAGTCCCAGTGGTCAGGTATAATGCCACTGTGTGCTCTCTGTTTAGGGCCAAATAGCATTCTAGGTTGCTCAGTTTTTTTTGTTAAATCTTTCCAATGTGTCAAGTAATTATCTTTTTGTTTTCTCATGATTTTGTTGGGTCTAATTGTGTTGCTGTCCTGTGGGGTCTGTTTGTGTTTGTGAACAGAGCCCCAGGACCAGCTTGCTTAGGGGACTCTTCTCCAGGTTCATCTCTCCGTAGGGGATGGCTTTGTTATGGAAGGTTTGGGAATTGCTTCCTTTTAGGTGGTTGTGGAATTTAGTGTCTCTTTTCTGGATTTTGATAATTAGCGGATATCGGCCTAATTCGGCTATGCATGCATTATTTGGTGTTTTACGTTGTACACAGAGGATATTTTTGCATAATTCTGCATGCAGTCTCAATTTGGTGTTTGTCCCATTTTGTGAATTCTTGGTTGGTGAGCGGACCCCAGACCTCACAACCATAAAGGTAAGTTATAGAACCCTCACAACCATAATGGGTTCTATAACTGATTCAAGTATTTTTAGCAAGATCCTAATTGGTATGTCGAATTTTAGGTTCCTTTTGATGGCATAGACGGCCCTTCTTGTCTTTTCTCTCAGATTGTTCACAGCTTTGTGGAAGTTACCTGTGGCGCTGATGTTTAGGCCAAGGTATGTATAGTTTTTTGTGTGCACTAAGGCAACGGTGTCTAGATGGAATTTGTATTTGTGGTCCTGGCGACTGGACCTTTTTTGGAAAACCATTATTTTGGTATTACTGAGATTTACTGTCAATGCAGAATCTGTGCAGACCTGTAGGCCCTCCTTGGTTGGTGACAGAAGCACCCGATCATCAGCAAACAGTATTTGACTTGATTCTAGTAGGGTGAGGCCGGGTGCTGCAGACTGTTCTAGTGCCCTCGCCAATTCGTTGATATATATTTTGAAGAGGGTGGGGCTTAAGCTGCATCCCTGTCTCACCCCAGGGCCCTGTGGGAAGAAATGTGTTTGTTTTTTGCCAATTTTAACCGCACACTTGTTGTTTGTGTACATGGATTTTATGTTGTATGTTTTTCCCCCAACACCACTTTCCATAAATTTTTATAACAGACCCTCATGCAAAATTGAGTCTAAGGCTTTTTTGAAATCAACAAAGCATGAGAAGACTTTGCCTTTGTTTTGGTTTGTTTGTTTGTAAATTAGGGTGTGCAGGGTGAATACGTGGTCTGTCGTACGATAATTTGGTAAAAAGCCAATTTGACATTTGTCCAATACATTGTTTTCACTGAGAAAATGTACGAGTCTGCTATTTAATGATAATGCAGACGATTTTCCCAAGGTTGCTGTTGACGCATATCCCATGGCAGTTATTGGGGTCAAATTTGTCTCCGCTTTTGATACCATCAACACCACAGGCCTTTTTGGGTTGGAGGGTTTTTATTTTGTCCTGTAGTTCATTCAATGTAATTTGATAATCCAGTGGGTTCTGGTAGTCTTTAATAGTTGATTCTAAGATTTGTATTTGATCATGTATATGTTTTTGCTGTTTGTTCTTTGTTATAGAGCAAAAAAGATTGGAGATGTGGTTTACCCATACATCTCCATTTTGGATAGATAATTCTTCGTGTTGTTGTTTGTTTAGTGTTTTCCAATTTTCCCAGAAGTGGTTAGAGTTTATGGATTGTTCAATTACATTGAGCTGATTTCTGACGTGCTGTTCCTTCTTTTTCCGTAGTGTATTTCTGTATTGTTTTAGTGATTCACCATAGTGAAGGTGTAGACTCAGGTTTTCTGGGTCTCTATGTTTTTGGTTAGACAGGTTTCTCAATTTCCTTCTTAGGTTTTTGCATTCTTCATGAAACCATTTGTCATTGTTGTTCATTTTCTTCTGTTTTCTGTTAGAATTTTTTTTATTTGATAGAGAAGTTGAGAGGTCAAATATACTGTTTAGATTTTCTACTGCCAAGTTGACACGTTCATTATTACAGTGGAACGTTTTGTCCAGGAAGTTGTCTAAAAGGGATTGAATTTGTTGTTGCCTAATTGTTTTTTGGTAGGTTTCCACACTACATTACTTCCATCTATAGCATTTCTTAATATTACTCAGTTCCTGGCTTTGATGCCTCATGATTGAGTATTACTCTGTTCAAGTAGACTGTGATTTTGATGTGATCTGATAGGGGTGTCTGGGCTGACTGTGAACGCTCTGAGAGACTCTGGGTTGAGGTCAGTGATAAAGTAGTCTACAGTATGAGCTATACAGAGATGAGTTATACAGTTGAAGTTGGCAAGTTTACAAACACTTAGGTTGGAGTCATTAAAACTAGTTTTTCAACCACTCCACAAATTCCTTGTTAACAAACTATAATTTTAGCAAGTCGGTTAGGACATCTACTTTGTACATGACACAAGTAATCTTTCCAACAATTGTTCACAGACAGATTATTTCACTTATAATTCACTGTTTCACAATTCCAGTGGGTCAGAAGTTTACATACACTAAGTTGACTGAGCCTTTAAACAGCTTGGAGAATTCCAGAAAATGATGTCCTGGCTTTAGAAGCTTCTGTTTGGCTAATTGACATAATTTGAGTCAATTGGAGGTGTACCTGTGGATGTATTTCAAGGCCTACCATCAAACCCAGTGCCTTTTTGCTTGACATCATGGGAAAATCAAAAGAAATCAGCCAAGACCTCAGAAAAAAAACTTTAGACCTCCACAAGTCTGGTTCATCCTTGGGAGCAATTTCCAAACGCTTGAAGGTACCACGTTCATCTGTACATAAATAGTATGCAAGTATAAACACCATGGGACCACGCAGCCGTCATACCGCTTAGGAATGAGACATGTTCTGTCTCCTAGAGATGAACGTACTTTGGTGCAAAAAGTGCAAATCAATCCCAGATCAACAGCAAAGGATCTTGTGAAGATGCTGGAGGAAACAGGTTCAAAAGTGTCTATATCCACAGTAAAATGAGTCCTGTATCGGCTTAACCTGAAAGGCCGCTCAGCAAGGAAGAAGCCACTGCTCCAAAACCACCATTAAAAAAGCCAGACTATGGTTTGCATTTGCACATGGGGACAAAGATCGTACTTTTTGGAGAAATGTCCTCTGGTCTGATGAAACAAAAATAGAACTGTTTGGCCATAATGACCATCGTTATGTTTGGAGGAAAAAGGGGGAGGCTTTCAAGCCGAAGACACCATCCCAACAGTGAAGCACGGGGGTGGAATTCTCATTTTGGGGGTGTGCTTTGCTGCAGGAGGGACTGGTGCACTTCACAAAATAGATGGCATCATGAGGCAGGAAAATTATATGGATATATTGAAGCAACATCTCAAGACATCAGTCAGGAAGTTAAAGCTTTGTCGCAAATGGGTCTTTCAAATGGACAATGACCCCAAGCATATTTCCAAACTTTTGGCAAAATGGCTTAAAACTTCTTCTCAATAGGGGGTGCTGTTTGCACTTTGTAATAATTTCGTTCCCAAATTAAACTGCCTCGTACTCAATTCTTGCTCGTACAATATGCATATTATTATTACTATTGGATAGAAAACACTCTCTAGTTTCTAAAACCGTTTGAATTATATCTGTGAGTAAAACAGAACTCGAGTTGGAGCCTTTTTCCTATGTGGATGTGAGAATGCTGAATTCTGCAAGCTGTTCCCAGGTCAGTTTATTAATTTGCCTGTCTTCTATTGGTTGAGATGCACTGCATACGCCTTCCCCTGGATGTCAGCGAATAGTGAGATTTGAAATGGAGTCTCTAGGCAGATCTGAGAGGTTATAAATGGCTTGGGAACGAAGGGTCCGGTCTTTGTTCACTTCGCTCTGACGCAGGAAGGACCTTGGCATGTCGTACTAGAAAGCTCCGGTTATAGCTCTTAGATATATCCGGCTCTGTTTTTATTCGATATAGCTGTTAAAGACATCATAATGTTGTTATTTTAAACCGAGTTATATCAGTTTATGTCAGTATATTGCGATTTTCGGGTATTTATTTGTGTTGCGTTCTAGGGAGTTGGGGATGTCTGGCCCACATGGCTAATGTTTACTGCTAATTGCAACGTTGAAGACTACATTCTACAACCGAGCAACGATTCTTTTGGACAAAGGACAACTTTCCCAAGATTCTGATGGAAGCACATCAAAAAGTAAGAACTATTTATGCTGTTAATTCGTTGTTCTGTTGAAAAATGTAAAATGCATAATCCGCCATTAATTTCCGTGCGGTCTCGCTTTAACGCACGCTGTATGTCGTAGTAACGTTAATTTTAAAAATGTAACACAGCGATTGCATTAAGAACTAATGTATCTTTCAGTTGCTGTCCAACTTGTATTTTTTAGTCAAGTTTATGATTAGTTATCGATTAGAATAGGTGCCTCTCCCAAGATTTCTCCCGACATTTTGTTGGCAGCTTGGCTACTTTTCTCATTGTATAACCACGATTTGTGCCGCTAAATATGCACATTTTCGAACAAACTCTATATGTATTGTGTAATATGATGTTATAGGACTGTCATCTGAAGAATTCTGAGCAGGTCAGTGAAAAAATTAATATCTTTTGCTGGTTTATACGTTATCGCTATTTTTGGCTTGAATCAATGCTGTTGTGTGGTTTGCTATTGTAGTAAGCTAATATAATGCTATATTGTGTTTTCGCTGTAAAACACTTAAAAAATCTGAAATATTGGCTGGATTCACAAGATCTTTGTCTTTCATTTGCTGTACGCTGTGTATTTTTCAGAAATGTTTTATGATGAGTATTTAGGTAATTCACGTTGCTCTCTGTAGTTATTCTAGTCGCTTTGGTGAGAGTTGTGATGGTGGCTGCAATGGTAAACTATGATTTATACCTGAAATATGCACATTTTTCTAACAAAACATATGCTATACAATAAATATGTTATCAGACTGTCATCTGATGAAGTTGTTTCTTGGTTAGTGGCTATTTATATCTTTATTTGGTCGAATTTGTGATAGCTACCTATGCAGGAAAAAAATGGTGGAGTAAAAAAAGTTGTGTCTTTTGCTAACGTGGTTAACTAATAGATTTACATATTGTGTCTTCCCTGTAAAACATTTTAAAAATCAGAAATGATGGCTGGATTCACAAGATGTGTATCTTTCATCTGGTGTCTTGGACTTGTGATTTAATGATATTTAGATGCTAGTATTTACTTGTGACGCTATGCTAGGCTATGCTAGTCAGCTTTTTTACTGATGGGGGTGCTCCCGGATCCGGGATTGTGTGGAAGTAGAGGTTAAGAACAACAAAGTCAAGGTATTGGAGTGGCCATCACAATGCCCTGACCTCAATCCTGTAGAAAATTTGTAGGCAAAACTGAAAAAGTGTGTGGAGCAAGGAGGCCTACAAACCTGACTCAGTTACACCAGCTCTGTCAGGAGGAATGGGCCAAAATTCACCCAGTTTATTGTGGGAAGCTTGTGGAAGGCTACCCAAAACGTTTGACCCAAGTTAAACAATTTAAAGGCAATGCTACCAAATACTAATTGAGTGTATGTAAACTTCTGACCCGCTGGGAATGTGATGAAAGAAATAAAAGCTGAAATCAATCATTCTCTCAACTATTATTCTGACATTTCACATTCTTGAAATAAAGTGGTGATCCCAACTGACCTAAAACAGGGAATTTGTACTAGGATTAAAAATCAGGAATTGTGAAAAACTGAGATTACATGTTTTTGGCTAAGGTGTATGTAAACTTCCGACTTCAACTGTAGGTGTACCTACCGTTGGAGTCTCCTCGAAGCCTACCATTGACTATGTACATACCCAGCGTGCAGAGCTGCAGGAGTTGTGACCCGTTTTTTTGGTTTGTTGTCATAGTTGTGCCTAGGGGGGCATATTATTATTATATTTGTTTTTTTAAGAGGTGGATCAGCTTAATATTGCGGAAAGATTGTTGCTTCCATCAATGTAATTGTCTGCATCATTTCCAATCCCTCATATCTTGTCACGATCGTCGTATGGTGGAAGAGAGGAGGACCAAAGCGCAGCGTGGTTAGAATACATTCTTCTTGTTTAATGCCACGAAACAAAGAACACTTTACAAACTAAACAAAACAACAAACCGACGAACGTGAAGCTATATAAACAATGTGCTAACATGCAACATAGACATAGACAATAACCCACGAAATACCCAATGAATATGGCTGCCTAAATATGGTTCCCAATCAGAGACAATGATCAACAGCTGCCTCTAATTGAGAACCAATCTAGGCAGCCATAGACATACAAACACCTAGACATAGACACTGCCCCATAAACATACAAAAAAACCTAGACAATACAAAACACATACATCCCCCATGTCACACCCTGACCTAACTAAAATAATAAAGAAAACAAAGATAACTAAGGCCAGGGCGTGACAGTACACCCCCCCCCCCCCCCCCCCCCCCAAAGGTGCGGACTCCGGCCGCAAAACCTGACACAGAAGGGGAGGGTCCGGGTGGACCTTCTTACGGCGGCGGCTCGGGTGCGGGACGTGGACCCCACTCCACCATAGTCAATACCCGCTTTGGTGGCGCCTCTGGAGCGGGGACCCTTGCAGCGAGTCCCGGACTGAAGACCATCCTAGAGGGCGCCACTGGACGGAGGGGCAGCTCCGGACTGAGGGGCGGCTCCGGACTGAGGGGCGGCTCCGGACTAAGGGGCGGCTCCGGACTGAGTGGCGGTTCCGGACTGGCGGGCGGCTCCGGCGGCTCCTGACTGGCGGGCGGCTCCGGCGGCTCCTGACTGGCGGGCGGCTCCGGCGGCTCCTGACTGGCGGGCGGCTCCGGCGGCTCCTGACTGGCGGGCGGCTCCGGCGGCTCCTGACTGGCGGGCGGCTCTGGCGGCTCCTGACTGGCGGGCGGCTCTGGCGGCTCCTGACTGGCGGGCGGCTCTGGCAGCTCCTGACTGGCGGGCGGCTCTGGCAGCTCCTGACTGGCGGGCAGGCTCTGACGGCTCAGGACAGACGGGCGGCTCAGATGGCGCTGGACAGACGGGCGGCTCAGATGGAGCTGGACAGACGGGCGGCTCAGACGGCGCTGGGCAGACGGCGCTGGGCAGACAGGCAGCTCAGACGGCGCTGGGCAGACGGGCAGCTCAGACGGCGCTGGGCAGACGGGCAGCTCAGATGGCGCTGGGCAGACGGGCAGCTCAGGCGGCGCTGGACAGACAGAAGACTCTGGCCTGCTGAGGCGCACAGTAGGCCTGGTACGTGGTGCCGAAACTGGTGGTACCGGGCTGGGGACACGCACCTCTGGGCGAGTGCGGGGAGCAGGAACAGGGCATACTGGACCCTGGAGACGCACAGTAGGCTTGGTGCGTGGTGCCGGAACTGGTGGTACCGGGCTGAGGACACGCACCTCGGGGCGAGTGCGGGGAGCAGGAACAGGAGGCCTGGTACGTGGCGCCGGCACCGGAGGGCTGGTGCGTGGGGCTGCCACAGGAGAGCTGGTGCACTGAGCTGGCACAGGACGTGCAGGGCTAGGGAGGCGTGCAGGGCTAGGGAGGCGCACAGGAGGCCTGGTGCGTGGGGCTGGCACAGTCTTCACCAGACGGCTAGCACGCACCTCAGGACGAGTATGGAGAGCTGACTCAGGTGACATCAAATCCCCGACAGGCTCCGTCGGGCGGATGTCGTGCCTCATGCACCAAACCAGCACCTCCCTCATAACTCTCTCCTCCAATCTCCCCATTAACTCCTTTACTGTCTCTGCTTCGCTCACCTCCAATACCGCCCTGACCGGCTCTGGTTCCATCCTTGGCTCCTTACGGTAAGCAGGGGGAGTTGGCTCAGGTCTGACTCCTGACTCTGCCAACACTCCCCGTGTGCCCCCTCCCCCCAATACATTTTTGGGGCTGCCTCTCGGGCTTCCAGCCGCTCTTCCGTGCTAGCTCCTCATAATGCCGCCTCTCTGCTTTTGCTGCCTCCAGCTCTGCTTTGGGGCGGCGATAGTCCCCTGGCTTTGCCCAGGGTCCTTTGCCGTCCAACTCGTCCTCTCATGTCCATTCCTCCTTCTCGCGCTGCTCCTGCTGCCGCTGCCTGTTACCACGCTGCTTGGTCCTTTTTTGGTGGGTGGTTCTGTAACGATCGTCTGTGGTGGTAGAAGGAGAGGACCAATGCGCAGCGTGGTAATTGTTCATCTTACTTTAATAAAAGTGAACACTCAAAATACAAAACAACAAAAGTGACAACCGAAACAGTTCTATCTGGTGCAGACACACAAAGACTGAAAACAACCACCCACAAAACCCAACACAAAACAGGCTACCTAAATATGGTTCCCATTCAGAGCCAACACAAAACACCTGCCTCTGATTGAGAACCATATCAGGCCAAACATAGAAATAGGAAAACATAGAAATACAAACATAGACTGCCCACCCCAACTCACGCCCTGACCATACTAAATAAAGACAAAACAAAGGAAATAAAGGTCAGAACGTGACAAATGCGTAATATAGTACACTTCATAATTTGGTTTTAATACAGAGAGGATAGCAAAAGTATCTAGATCCTCTATGAGGCCGTGGAGAGATTCTAATTGTGGTTTTAAAAGAAAACATGACTCATCAGCGTACAATGACACCTTAGTTTTTAAGCCACGGATTTCTATTCCCTTAATATTATTGTTTGATCTAATTTTAACAGCTAACATTTCGATGGCAATAATAAATAGATATGCCGATAGTGGACAATCTTGTTTTACTCCTCTAGATAGTTTAGAACTTTCTGAGATGTAGCCATTATTTACTATTTTACACCTAGAGTTACTATACATAATTTTAACCCATTTTATAAGAGATTACCCAAAATTGAAATATTCTAGGCATTTATATATAAACTAGTGGTACTTTATCAAAAGCCTTTTCAAAATCAGCTATGAAAACCAGGCCTGGTGTCCCCGATATTTCATAGTATTCTATTGTTTCCAGTACTTGTCTTATATTATCTCCAATGTATCGTCCATGTAAAAAACCTGTCTGATTAGGATTAATAACATCTGACAATACTTTTTCCAATTCTATGCGCCAAGCATTTTGCTAGGATTTTTGTATCACAACACTGAAGTGTAAGAGATCTCCAATTTTTTTTAATGGACTGGATCTTTATATATACCACTTAAGTCCTGTTTCAGTAATAATGATATCAGACCTTCTTGTTGCGTGTCTGATAATCTACCATTTATAGAGGAGTGGTTAAAACATGCTAGTAATGGTCCTCTGAGTATATCAAAAAAGTTGTGTATACTTCCACTGGTATGCCATCCAGCCCTGGAGTTTTCCCATCCTTAAAGGCCCCAATTGCATCAAGAAGTTCCTGCTCTGTAATTTGGCCTTCACATGAGTCTTTCTGTACAGATGTTAATTTTACATTTATTATTAGGGAAAAATTCCATAGAATTAGTTTCAGTTAGTGGAGATGGAGGAGACTGAAACGAAAACATATTCTTAAAGTACGTTACTTCCTCTTTCAAAATATCATTCGGTGAATCATGTGTGACTCCATCATTTGTAACAAGTTTTAATAGATTTTTTTTGGTAGCATTTCTATATTGAAGATTGAAAAATTATTTGGTGCATTTTTCCACATATTCCATCCTGTTCGCTTTATTTTTATAATATATTACACTGGATCTTTCTTGAATAAGTTCCTCCATTTATTTTAGTTTTTCCTCTAACTTATTCTGTGCCTCTATGGTACAGTTTTTATTGCTATCTAACTGTACTGTTAGTCCTTCAATTTCCATTGTTAATATGGACTCTTTTGATCTAATTTGATTTTGTTTTAAGTACTGAATTGCATGGCCTCCAAATGCACACTTAAAAGTGTCCCATACAATAAGGGGATCTGATGTACCTATGTTATGTCTGAAAAAGTCAGTTATAAATTATTCTGTCCAAGTTCTAAACAATTTTATCATCTAATAGGCTTTGATTAAATTTCCAATATCCTCGCCCACGTGGAGATTCTGTAAGAGTAATATATATGGCAATTATGTGATGATCCGACTGCATTCTGTCCCCTATCAACACTTTTTAAACTTTTGGCATAAGAAAGTAGTCAAGATGACTAGCTTGATTAAGCCTCCGCCATGTATATCTCACTAGGTCAGGGTATTTAAGTCTCCATATATCCACTAATTCCAATATATCCATGACATTCATGATTTACTTAAGTGCCTGAGGGTGATAGTTTGTAGTGTGATTTCCTTTCCGGTCCCTAGAGGTATTTAAGACCGTATTAAAATCTAGCACCATAATAATAGAGTTTAGTGTTGCTTGTAGAGTTGATAAATTATTATATATATTTTCAAAGAAGCTTGAAAATTTTGGACCGTATAGGTTAATAAGCCATATCTGTTTATTGTCCAATAACATATTTAAAATAATCCATCTACCTTGATGATCTGTTTGGACAATTTGCACATTTGGCTCAAGATTACTGTTAATTAAAACCATCACCCCTTTTGAATTTCTTTGCCCATGGGAGAAATATATTTCGCCCCCCCAGTCCTTTTTCCACAAAACTTCATCTAAAATTGTTGAATGAGTTTCCTGTAAACAATAGATATTATATTCCTTCTCTTTTAGCCAGGTAAATACTGGTCGTCTTTTCTTATTATCTGCTAGGACATTACAATTGTAACTGGCTATACTTATTTCACCACTTACCATAATGAGACACAACTTTCAATTCTATTTATCAAAATATATGTTTGTCATCGTACCATTAAAAAGTAACATGATGATTGAGTGTCTATATAGCTGTGACATGATATTTGCATTGCTACTAAGTAAACCTCCAATTGGTCCCCACTATTCCACCATCTAAAAGCCCTCCTCATCCCGAGTTGGGTTGTCATCCCAATGCCCGGCAGACCACCCCCGACCCCCCGTATCCCATAGCCCTGAAAAGACTGGGATCCATCCTTCGAAAAGAGCACACAGTGCCATTTACAGAACAGAAGTAAACAGAACAAAACTGCCAAATGGATTTCCATCACCTTCACCTCGATTTGTATTATATATAGCCATCAAAAAATATATATATATTTTAAGAATCCTGTTTCTTATTTTCCATAATTAGCTATTAATATTTGTAGTAATGTAGGCAATATATGAAAATGATTTTACCTCTCACCAGTCTTGCCATTACCAAAATGACATTATTACAAGCAATTATTATATTGGCAAACAATTGTTGTGAATCATCCTCTATTGTCCCTAACATCTTTTACTCCTTCACAACAGTTGTGGGATACGCACATACACCCACACACTCATACACACTCAACCCTTTTCCCCACACAACCATAGGCTCACACTCAACAGTTGCACCATCCCAGAGCCCAACTCAAGAAAGGTCTTGATTTACAAATGCATATACAGTTGCAGCTGTATTAGGAGGCCTGCAAGACCATGCAAAAAAAATGGGCAGAAATGGAGAGATTTTATTAACCATTGTCACATCCTAGATGATGGAGGTCAAATGTACACCTTTTCCCTGAAACACCCACAACATGGTCCCCCGTATTGACCATGTTCCCAAGCATCTCCATGCAGTCAGACTTTTGATTTTGTGCCACCAGGGCCACAGTAATATACCCCCTCTCTCAATGGCTGAGTGTGACCCCCTTCCCGTGGGTTACTTCAGCTAGTGTTGCCAGCACTGCCACTGCCTGGGTGGGGGCACCCCACCGGCTATGGAAAAAGGGTGTCAAGGTTCTCATTAGCAGCTTTGAGAATTTCCTTGTATAGTATGCTCTCCCTTTAGGGGGCTTTGGCTCTGCAGGACCAACCCTGCCAAGCAGGCTCAGAATCTTGAGGTTGCAGTGCTGCTCCAGGTCTCTGACCGCATTTTGGCTTCATACAGACCGCTTACAGCAGGCCCATAAAACAGTTAGGGACTTCTCCTTAGTATGTGGGTCATTCAGGTGGGTGTCTAGGGTATAGGGTTGTGGACCGTTCCATCAATATAGGATCATAAATAAATAAATAAAATGTATAATTTATTTTAAAACAGTTTTTGGTATTTTATTAGGATCCCATTAGCTGTTGTAAAAGCAGCAGCTACTCTTCCTGGGGTCCACACAAAACATGAAACATAATACAGAATGAAATAATACAGAACATCATTCAACAAGAACAGCTCAAGGACAGAACTACATACATTTTTAAAAAGGCACACGTAGCCTACATATCAATGCATACACACAAACTATCTAGGTCAAATAGGGGAGAGGCATTGTGCCACGAGGTGTTGCTTTATCTGTTTTTTTAAACCAGGTTTGCTGTTTATTTGAGCATTATGATATGGAAGGAAGTTCCATTCAATAAAGGCTCTATATAATACTGCACGTTTTCTTGTATTTGTTCTGGATTTGGGGACTATGAAAAGACCCCTGGTGGCATGTCTGGTGGGATAAGTGTGTGTGTCAGAGCTGTGTGTAAGTTGACTATGCAAACAATTTGGGATTTTCAACACATTAATGTTTCTTATAAAAAGAAGAAGTGATGCAGTCAGTCTCTCCTCAACTCGTAGCCAAGATTGACTGGCATACATAGTGTTTATATCAGCCCTCTGATTACAATTAAGAGCAAAATGTGTCGCTATGTTCCGGGCCAGCTGCAGCTTAACTAGGGCTTTCCTTGCAGCACTGGACCACACGACTGGACAATAATCAAGATTAGACAAAACTAGAGCCTGCAGAACTTGCTTTTTGAAGTGTGGTGTCAAAAAAGCAGAGCATCTCTTTATTACGGCTAGGCCTCTCTCCATCTTTGCAACCATTGAATCTATATGTTTTGATCATGATAGTTTGCAATCTAAGGTAACGCCAAGTAATTTAGTCTCCTCAACTTGTTCAACAGCCACACCATTCATTACCAGATTCAGCTGAGGTCTAGCACTTAAATAATGATTTGTACTAAATACAATGCTCTTAGTTTTAGAGATGTTCAGGACCAGTGTATTACTGGCCACCCATTCCCAAACAGACTGCAACTCTTTGTTAAGGGTTTCCGTGACTTCATTAGCTGTGGTTGCTGATGCGGATATGGTTGATTTATCAGCATACATGGACACACATGCTTTGTTTAATGCCAGTGGCAGATCATTGGTAAAAATAGAAAAGAGTAGAGGGCCTAGAGAGCTGCCTTGTGGTACACCACACTTTACATGTTTGACATTTAAAGACACTTCCATTAAATAAAACCATTGAGTTTTATTAGATAGATAGCTCTGAATCCACAATATGGCAGAGATTGAAAAGCCATAGCACGTACGTTTTTTCAACAACAGGTTATGGTCAATAATATCAAAGGCTGCACTGAAATCTAACATTTGTCTTTCTGCCCATAATTTCATTTAAAGTACTCTGTTTTTTTCCATCGTTCGTTATATCATTGATCTTTGCTTCATAATCAAGTTTCTTCTTCTTTTTGTTTAGTTTAGTCACATAATTTCTCAATTTGCAGTAAGTAAGCCAGTCAGATGTACAGACTTATTAGCCATCTCTTTCAACCATACCATTTTTCAATTCCTCATCAATCCATGGAACCTTAACAGTTCTAACAGTCAGTTTCTTAACAGGTACATGTTTATTAGTAATTGGAAGAAGCAAATTCATAAATTCACCAAGTGCAGCGTCTGGATGCTCCTCATTAATCACATCAGACCAACAAATATTTTTAACATCATCCACATAAGAGTCACAGTAAAATCTTTTGTATGATCTCTTATACACTATTTTAGGCCCAGCCACTATATTGTGATCACTGCATCCAATGGGTACGGATACAGCTTTAGAACAAAGTTCTACAGCATTAATAAAAATGTGATCGATACATGTAGATGTTCTTGTTCCTGTAGTGTTTGTAAACACCCTGGTAGGTTGATTAATAACCTGAACCAGATTACAGGCACTAGTTACAGTAAGAAGCTTCCTCTTGAGCGGACAGCTTGATGAAAACCAGTCAATATTCAGGTCCCCAAGAAAGTAGACCTCTCTGTTTCCATCACATACACTATCAAGCATTTTACACATATTATTTAGATACTGACTGTTAGCACTTGGTGGCCTATAGCAACAACCCAAAATAAAAAGGCTTTAGGTGTGCCAGGTGAACCTGCAACCACAACACTTCAATAACACTTGACATAAGATCTTCTCTAAGCATTACAGGGATATGGCTCTGAATATATACAGCAACTCCTCCCCCATAAGCATTTCTGTCTCTTCTATAAATGTTATATCCTTGCATCAAATTAATTATCTAAGTGAGGGGGAGGGAATGCTGTCACCTCCAGGCAGGTGTTTGTCCCCCTGTGTGCTGAGGGTGTCAGGTTCTTGTCCGGTTCTGGCATTTAGGTCGCCAAAGACCAGTACATGTCCCGGGGCCTGGAAATGATTGATTTCTCCCCCTAGTGGGGGGATATAAACTCAGCAAAAAAAGAAACGTCCTCTCACTGTCAACTGCGTTTATTTTCAGCAAACTTAATATGTGTAAATATTTGTATGAACATAACAAGACTCAAAAACTGAGACATAAACTGAACAAGTTCCACAGACATGTGACTAACAGAAATGGAATAATGTGTCCCTGAACAAAGGGGGGGTCAAAATCAAAAGTAATAGTCAGTATCTGGTGTGGCCACCAGCTGCATTAAGTACTGCAGTGCATCTCCTCCTCATGGACTGCACCAGATTTACCAGTTCTTGCTGTGAGATGTTACCCCACTCTTCCGCCAAGGCACCTGCAAGTTCCCGGACATTTCTGGGGGGAATGGCCCTAGCCCTCACCCTTCAATCCAACAGGTCCCAGACGTGCTCAATGGGATTGAGATCTGGGCTCTTCGTTGGCCTTGGCAGAACACTGACATTCCTGTCTTGCAGGAAATCACGCACAGAACAAGCAGTATGGCTGGTGGCATTGTCATGCTGGAGGGTCATGTCAGGATGAGCCTGCAGGAAGGGTACCACATGAGGGAGGAGGATGTCTTCCCTGTAACTCACAGCGTTGAGATTGCCTGCAATGACAACAAGCTCAGACCAATGATGCTGTAACACACTGCCCCAGACCATGACGGACCCTCCATCTCCAAATCGATCCCCCTCCAGAGTACAAGCCTCGGTGTAATGCTCATTCCTTCCACGATAAACGAGAATCTGACCATCACCGCTGGTGAGACAAAACCACGACTCGTCAGTGAAGAGCACTTTTTGCCAGTCCTGTCTGGTCCAGCGATAGTGGGTTTGTGCCCATAGGCAATGTTGTTGCCGGTGATGTCTGGTGAGGACCTGCCTTACAACAGGCCAACAAGCCCTCAGTCCAGCTTCTCTCAGCCTACTGCGGACAGTCTTAGCACTGATGGAGGGATTGTGCGTTCCTGGTGTAACTCGGGCAGTTGTTGTTGCCATCCTGTACCTGTCCCGCAGGTGTGATGTTCGGATGTACCGATCCTGTGCAGGTGTTGTTATACGTGGTCTGCACCTGCAAGGACGACCAGCTGTCCATCCTGTCTCCCTGTAGTGCTGTCCTAGGCGTCTCACAGTACTGACATTGCAATTTATTGCCCTGGCCATATCTGCAGTCCTCATTTCCTCCCCAGTGGAGGTTCCTCGTGGCGAGGCCCATCCGTGCTGCTAGTTGAGTGCTAACGCTGGACATCTGGAGGTCTATGGAGCCCAGAGGGGCTTCTGCTGCTCCAGGCGGCTAGCTTCCAGACCCGCCATTTACCATCCCCATTACAGT
The DNA here is from genome assembly GCF_016432855.1 of Salvelinus namaycush. Taxonomy (NCBI): domain Eukaryota; kingdom Metazoa; phylum Chordata; class Actinopteri; order Salmoniformes; family Salmonidae; genus Salvelinus; species Salvelinus namaycush. The sequence continues at coordinate 21,360,951 of NC_052331.1, forward strand.
GCTTTCAGAAAGGATTCATACCCATTGACTTATTCTACATTTTGTTGTATTACAGCCTGAATTCAAAATGGTTTCAATATTTTTTTTCACCCATCTACACACAATACCCCATAATGACAAAGTGAAACCATGTTTTCAGAATTATTTTCAGATTTATTGAACATGAAATACAGACATATCTAATTTATATAAGTATTCACACCCCTGAGTCAATAATTTGTAGAGGGACCTTTGACAGTGATTACAGCTGTGAGTCTTTCCGGGTAAGTCTCAAAGAGCTTTCCACACTTGGATTGTGCAACATTTGCCCATTATTATTTTCAAAATTCTTCAAGCTCTGTCAAATTGGTTGCTGATCATTGCTAGACAACCATTTTAAGGTCTTGCCAAATATTCTCAAGTAGATTTAAGTCAAAACTGTAACTTGGCCACTCAGGAACATTCACTGTCTTCTTGGTAAGCAACTCCAGTATAGATTTGGCCTTGTGTTTTAGGTTATTGTCCCGCTGAAAGGTGAATTTATCTCCCAGTGTATGGTGGAAAGCAGACTGAACCAGGTTTTTCTCTAGGATTGTGCCTGTACTTAGCTTCATTCCGTTTCTTTTTTTATCCTGAAAAACTCCCCAGTCCTTAACGATTACAAGCATACCCATAACATGATGCAGCCACCACTATTCTTAAAAATATGGTAAGTGGTACTCAGCAATGTGTTTTACTGTATTTTCCCCAAACATAACACTTTGTATTCATGACAAAAAGGGAATTGCTTTGCCACTTTTTTTTGCGGTATTACTTTAGTGCCTTGTTGCAAACAGGATGCATGTTTTGTAATATTTTTATTCTGTACAGGCTTCCTTCTTTTCCCTCTGTCAATTAGATTAGTATTGTGGAGTAGCTACAATATTGTTAATCTATCCTCAGTTTTCTCCTTTTAGAGCCATTAAACTCTGTAACTGCTTTAAAGTCACCATTGGGCTCATGGTGAAATCCCTAAGCGGTTTCCGTCCTCTCCGGCAACTGAGTTAGGAAAGACACCTGTATCTTTGTAGTGACTGGGGTGTATTGATACACCATCCAAAGTGTAATTAATAACTTCACCATGCTCAAAAGGATATTCAGTGCCTGCTTTTTTTTACCCATCTACCAATTTGTGGCCTTCTTTGTGAGGCATTGGAAAACCTCCCTAGTCTTTGTAGTTGAATCTGTGTTTGAAATTCACTGGTCGACTAAGGGACCTTACAGATAATTGTACGTGTGGGGTACAGAGAAGAGGTAGTCATTTAAAAATCATGTTAAACACTATTATTGCACACAGAGTCCTTGTAACTTATCATGTGACTTGTTAAGTAAATGTTTTACTCCTGAACTTATTTAGATTTGCCATAACATAGGGGTTGAATACTTACTGACTCAAGACCTTTCAGCTTTTCAGCTTTTCATTTTTAATTAAATTCTAAACATTTCTAAAAACATAATTCCACTTTGACATTATGGGGTATTTTATGGGGTATTGTGTGTAGGCCTGTGACAAAAAAACTCAATTTAATCCATTATAAATTCAGGCTGTAACACTACAAAATATTGAATAAGTCAAGGGGTGTGAATACTTTCTGAAGGCACTGTATATACAGAAACTACTACAACTACTTCTCCAAAATGGCCTCCCAGAGAAGAGCCAATAATAGAGCAGTTATGGTGCCAACTGGCTCTTCAGGCTGGCCAGCAGGTTGCACCTCTCTCAAAGATTAGCACCCCCCTCCCAGGCTCACACACAAACACACTCACACACTCACATACATACCCTGTGTGTGTGTGTGTGTGTGTGTGTGTGTGTGTGTGTGTGTGTGTGTGTGTGTGTGTGTGCGTGTGCGTGTGCGTGTGTGTGTGTGTGTGTGTGTGCGTGTGTGCGTGTGCGTTCGTGCATTGGTCAGTGTGCCAGGCAGACCCGAGTCAATGTCTCTACAATCTGCCCACCATGTGGGGGGATGTTGGGATCTCTCTCCACCACCTGGATGTTGAATACACCCCAGGCTTAGAGCTGACACAAGATAGTCAGGATGACGTGTTTCAGGAGCTTCATTATCTATTAATAAGTGCGCACAGATTTTCTGATTATGGGCCTATACAGAATTGATCAGCTGCATGATCATTTTAACCTATGTACTGTATTATAATTGCAGTGTACAGATCTAGTGAGGATACAGTGTGCTTTAAAAAAAAAGTGAATACTTTTACTTAAATATGTCAAACACATGAGCGACACAAATTGGTCTTTATACCTATTACTTATATACTATAGTTTTGGCCATGTGAAACTACTCTTAATTTGGCCCCATGAAACTGGTTGGCTGACATTTTGAAAAACGAATGCCCTAAAGGTTAAATCTGCAATGGCACTATAGCTGTACATCTTTATTTAGACATCCTGGCTTTCTGTAAATGTTTAGTGGTCTCATCATAAAGGGATTTTGTTAAAATGGGCTACGTCTCTCCCTGCTGGACATTATGTATTCCTATGGGACTTTACATAAATTGATATGTACAGGGCAGGTTTCATGTTACATTTCTTAAAAGTGACAGTATAAAATCATATTATATATAATTGTAATCAGTAGACTTCAAGGAACACTTACAGTGCCTTCAAAATGTATTCCTACCCCTTGACTTGTTCAAAAGAAATTGTGTTACAGTAATCCCTCGTTTATCGCGGGGGTTACGTTCCGAAAATGACCCGCGATAAGTGAAATCCGCGAAATAGAAAACTTTTTTTTTTTTTTACAATTAGCAACTATTACATGTATACAAATACAGTGACTCACGTGTAGGCCGTTTCACTGCTCTTCAGACTGGGCCGCTGCATCCTGACTGCGCTCTGCAGTGTTCTCTTCTTCTGAAGCCCGCGGTGCAGGTGTGTTTGTTCGGGAGAAGAACATAGTGATAGGCAGCTGTTGTCGCTCTTTTTTCTTCTTTGCAAAAAGATCCTTGTACACCGACATGCCACCATCGATTACGTTGGAGAACTGTAATGAACGGCTCATCAAAGGGTCCCATTCCTCAGCTACTCGCTTAAGTTCAGGCCGTTTCGTCGACATTATGGGTTTAGGAGATGTTCGAAATTACAAGATAATTTGGCCAACTTAATGTAAATTTGCCAAGCTGTTTTATGTACGTACACATAACTGCACGAGACGACAAAATGATAGCACAATTCGTAGCATGTTTTGATACAAGAAGCGGGAGTGAGTTTTTAGCGAATCAGAATGCAGAGCACAATGCACCAAAAAAAAAAAAAAATGCATTATGAAAATCCGCGAAATAGCGAATCCGCGATAAGTGAACCGCGAAGTGGCGAGGGATCACTGTACAGCTTAAATTCAAAAATGAAAAAATTATAATTCTCCCCATCTACACACAATAGTCCATAATGACAAAGTGAAAACACATTTTTAGAAATGTTTGCAAATGTTTTGAAAATGAAATAAAGTAATATCTAATTTACATAATTATTCACACCCCATTGCTATGACACTCCAAATTGAGCTCTGGTGCATCCATTTTACAATGATCATCTTTGAGATGTCATACAACTTGATAGGAATCCACCTGTGGCCAATTTAATTGTTTGGACATGATTTAGAAAGAAACACCCCTGTCTGTATAAGGTCCCACAGTTGACAGTGTATGTCAGAGCAGAAACTATACTATGAAGTCCAAGGAACTGTCCGTAGAGCTCCAAGATAGAATTGTGATGAGGCATATATCTGGAAAGGAGTGTTGAAAGTTTCCAAGAGCACAGTGGTCCATCATTGGGAAATTGAATAAATATGCAATTACCAAGTCTCTGCCTAGAGCTGGCCATCCAACCAAACTGAGCAACCAGGAAAGAAGGCCCTTGGTCAGGGTGGTGACCAAGAACCTAACAACCACTCTGACAGATCTACAACTGTACTACAGTTCCTTGGCTGAGAAAAGCACTTCACCAATCTGGGCTTTATGGGAGAGGGGCTAGACTGAAGCCACTCCTGAGAAAAAGGCACATAACAACACGCCAGGAGTTTGCAAAAAGCAATGTGAAAGACTTAGACTGGGGTGAAGATTTACATTCCAGCAGGACAATGACCCCAAGCAACACTGAACAAGAATGTGAATGTTTTTGAGTGGCCCAGCCAAAGTCCAGTCTTGAATCCCATTGAGAAACTGTGGAAAGAATTGCTGTTCACAGACACTCCCGTTCTAACTTATATTTTATTTAACCTTTATTTAACTAGGCAAGTCAGTTCAGAATAAATTCTTATTTACAATGACGGCCTACTCCGGCCAAACCCAAATGACACTGGGCCAATTGTGCATCGCCCTATGGGACTCCCAATCACATCCGGATGTGATGCAGCCTGGATTTGAACCTGGCACTGCAGTGACACCTCTTGCACTGAGATGCAGTGTCTTAGACTACTACGCCATTCTGGAGCTTGAGAAAATAATAAGTCAATGGGTATGACTACTTTCAGTGTAAATGTTACATTTGTATTTAATACACCACATTAAAAGAGTTTTCTGATGGCTTTTCATAATTGTTGCGATCATAAAGGACAAAACAAAGGCCATATGATTTTGGTTGTTGATTAAATGTGTGCCCCAAACCCATTTTAAACTATTTTGTGGCCATGTAGACCCAACACAGGGGAAGCCATGACCCAAAACATAATTACAGGTACATTTATTTTCACAATTGACCTTTAGGGGATGCTACAAGCCGACCTGAGGCATTGCTGAAATGGCAGTATATCAGGTTTTGTTCAGCGCGGTAAAAGTTATACATTTTGTGCCAATTTTCACACCTCTACTGGACTATACACATATCACATTTATTATGATGAACTGCCTGCATATAGAAGACAGATTTCAGATATTTATATAAAATATGATTTTTTATTACAGAACTGAGGTGCACGGGGTTGTGTGGTTGGCAGGCTTCTCTCCTGCACATCTCAGATTATGGTCTTTAACATAGGCTTCTGCTGACTTGATTGGTTTCCATGGCGATGGAGGAAGATACTTTGATGACATAATGCCTGTGCCTTTTCTTTGTCTTTCTTTCATTCTTCCATTTCTGAGAAATGAACCTGGCAGTGAACAGCTACCTGTCAGTCTGTCTGTCGTGTCTGTCTCTCTCTGAGGGTCAATGTGTAAGTATTGTATTTATTAATAGTATTTTGAAGCGATAGAATGACATTAGCAGTGATTGTCATCACACACTGTCTGCCGTTTGAGCGATGGTGACAGGATGAAATTTGAGAGAGAAAAAAATTCCCAGAAAAGTACAATCACAGATGTAGACAGTGGCTTGCGAAAGTATTCACCCCACTTGCCATTTTTCCTATTTTGTTGCCTTACAACCTGGAATTAAAATAGATTTTTGGGGGGTTTGTATCATTTGATTTACACAAAATGCCTACCACTTTGAAGATGCATAATATTTTTTATTGTGAAACAAACAAGAAATAAGACCAAAAAACTGAAAACTTGAGCGTGCATAACTATTCACCACATTTTGAGCCACATTTTGCAGCAATTACAGCTGCAAGACTCTTGGGGTATGTCTCTATAAGCTTGGCACATCTAGCCACTGGGATTTTTTTCCCATTCTTCAAGGCAAAACTGCTCCAGCTCCTTCAAGTTGGATGGGTTCCGCTGGTGTACAGCAATCTTTAAGTCATACCACAGATTCTCAATTGGATTGAGGTCTAGGCTTTGACTAGGCCATTCCAAGACATTTAAATGTTTAGCGGTATGCTTAGGGTCAATGTCCTGCTGGAAGGTGAACCTCCATCCCAGTCTCAAATCTCTCGATGACAGAAACAGGTTTCCCTCAAGAATTTCCCTGTATTTAGCACCATCCATCATTCTTTCAATTCTGACCTATTTCCCAGTCCCTGCCGATGAAAAACATCCCCACAGCATGATGCTGCCACCACCATGCTTCACTGTGAGGATGGTGTTCTCGGGGTGATGAGAGGTGTTGGCGTTTGCCCCAAACATAGCGTTTTCCTTGATGGCCAAAAATCTCAATTTTAGTCTCATCTGACCAGAGTAGGTTCTTACATGTTTCGGGAGTCTCCCATATGCCTTTCGGCAAACACCAAACATGTTTGCTTATTTTTTTCTTTAAGCAATGGATTTTTTTCTGGACACTTTTCCGTAAAGCCCAGCTTTATGGAGTGTACAGCTTAAAGTGGTCCTATGGATAAATACTCCAATCTCCGCCGTGGAGCTTTGCAGCTCCTTCAGGGTTATCTTTGGTGTCTTTGTTGCCTCTCTGATTAATGCCCTCCTTGCCTGCTGTGAATTTTGGTGGGCGGCCCTCTCTTGGCAGGTTTGTTGCGGTGTCATATTCTTTCAATTTTTTAATAATGGATTTAATGGTGCTCCGTGGGATGTTCAAAGTTTCGGATATTTTTTTATAACCCAACCCTGATCTGTACTTCTCCACAACTTTGTCCCTGACCTGTTTGGTGAGCTCCTTGGTCTTCATGGTGCCGCTTTCTTGGTGGTGCCCCTTGCTTAGTGGTGTTGCAGACTCTGGGGCCTTTCAGAACAGGTGTATATATACTGAGATCATGTGACAGATCATGTAACACTTATATTGCACACAGGTGGACTTTATTTAACTAATTATGTGACTTCTGGAGGTAATTGGTTGCGTCTAGATCTTATTTAGGGGCTTCAAAGCAAAGGGGGTGAATACATATACACGCACCGCTTTTTATTTATTTTTTATTTTTAAACAAGTAATTTTTTTCATTTCACTTAACCATTTTGGACTATTTTGTGTATGTCCATTACATGAAATCCAAATAAAAATAATTTAAATTACAGGTTGTAATGCAACAAAATAGGAAAAATGCCAAGGGGGATGAGGCACTGTACGTACTGCTATTAAACAGCCACACACCTTTCAAGCTCACAATATCAGTAATGCTCTTCCTCTGATATACAGTACCAGTGAAAAGTTTGGACACACCTACTCATTCCAGGTTTTTTTTTTATTTTGACTATTTTCTACATTGTAGAATAATAGTGAAGACATCAAAACTATGAAATAGCACATGGAATCATGTAGTAACCCAAAAAGTGTTAAACAAATCAAAAGAAGCTAAAGCCATGATATCATTTTATGGAATTTTCCAAACTGTTTAAAGGCACAGTCAACTTAGTGTATGTAAACTTGTGAAATAATCTGTCTGTAAAACAATTGTTGGAAAAATGACTTGTGTGATGCACAAAGTAGGTGTCCTAACCAACTTGCCAAAACTATAGTTTGTTAACAAGACATTTGTGGAGTGGTTGAAAAACAAGTTTTAATGACTCCAACCTAAGTGTATGTAAACTTCCGACTTCAACTGTAGATACTATATTTTACATGGCCACTTCATACAGCATACAAACTCCACACTTTCTCTCATTCCATTCGTTACCTGTACTAATTTATGAGGTGTTCATGCATGTGTGTGTTTATGTGACAGATGCTCTCTAAAAGATGCCCTGTGCTATCATGTGTTTTGAAGACTGTCACTCACTGACTCCTCAATGATAGCGAGGCTGCTGTGTGTGAATGTGGCTGTGTGCAGGCCAGGGAACAGTCTAGTGTGTAATGGTGCTCCTAGCACTAACCTACCCCCCGTGTGTGTGTGTGTGTGTGTGCATGTGCGTGTGTGTGTGTGTTCTTGGACACACACTTTTCCAATATATTAAACTGTTAAATACAAAATAATTCACATTTCAAAAATGGAAATGTAATACTGGACCAGTGTAAAGAAAAAACTAGCACACCTGCACCACACTCCTTCCATTATCAACCAATATCAGGCGAGTGACAGGGGCTCTGTCACTGCTGCAGTAGTCTAGTTTGCTGCTGTCACTTCTCGTTGATTGTCCCCAGGCGGTGTAGAGGCATGCCGAATCTCACCATGACAGTTCTACAGAGGTAGCTCTGGGTTTGATTATTCAGGCCAGGCTTTGATGTTGATACATTCACTTCCTGCTAATCCTGCTGCTGCATTCCGACCTCCTCATGCCTGCCTTAAAACCACTTACCCCTACTTCTCACAGTAAACATGACTTACTAAGAAGAGTTCGGTCAATATGTGTATGTAGTGAATCGATAGGCCCTAGTGCTTATTTGATGGATAACGATGAGTTTTCATTGTGAATATAGTGCTAGGGGACGAAGCTCTTTATCTACAATAGCAAATGATTCGATGTGATTTTGTTGTTGAGAGAAGGTTTATTCCTTACCTAGCTGAGCCTGATACACAAAATGCATTCAACATACCTCAGCTGTCCCTCATATTTCTCGAAGCAATGTACAAGACACTGTCTGTCGTTTACACACGTCCAACAGTCCCCTTGACTCAAACCCATTATCAATTGCAACAACTTTTACATATCACCAAACGCAACATACTGTAAATACAGTATCTCTCTGATATTAAAAGGAAATCTGGTGTTTGGGATTCCTCCCAGACCTAGTTTAATCCCTGACTTGAGAAGCATTCATATCCCTCAAAGTTTGTCACCGCCACGTCGCACACCAGTTAATAAACGCTGCATTCCCCCTAAGCCGTAAGGAGCCTGGAGAAAATAGTTGTGAGAGAAGCTTTGCATTGTTTACTGACAGCCATATCCGTCTAAGGATGACACAAAACCACGATCTTTTAATTCATGTATTATTTATTTGTTTTATCCATAGGAAGGAGGGTAGTAAACTACTTTATTCTACCTCAAAAACATTGAATAAAACAATTTTTCTGGCAACCTCACCCTACTGTAAGTCTAGTTTAGTCAAGTCTTAGGGCTGTGACGGTCATGGAATTTGAGGGCTGTAATATGCCAGCCAAATGACCGTGGTCTCCGTAATAACCACTTTGTTTTAAAAAAAAATGCAAATGTTTTCCTCTCTATTTAAAATAACGGTTATGAAGGTTATTTTATTTTCATCACAGTCTTGATCCATAACTTTCGGTTACACATTATACGTAATTGGGCAAGCACTACTAAGGATGCAATACATTTCTCGATTGGCAATTTCAGAGCCATGGACAGCGCCTCATATGTTCCATGATTCATTGAAAACAGACATCTATTGAAATGTTTAATCTCTCAATTATACAGTTCATGGAATTGTGTACTGCTTCCCTTGAATATCCTTACCTACCCTATAGCTACAGTTAAAGTCGGAAGTTTACATACACTTAGGTTGGAGTCATTAAAACTAGTTTTTCAGTCGGTTAAGACATCTACTTTGTGCATGACACAAGTACTTATTCCAACAATTGTTTACAGAGTGTTTCTGTAATTCACTGTATCACACTTCCAGTGAGTCAGAAGTTTACATACACTAAGTTGACTGTGCCTTTAAACAGCTTGGAAAATTCCAGAAAATGATGGCATGGCTTTAGAAGCTTCTGATAGGCTAATTGACATCATTCGAGTCAATTGGGGGTGTACCTGTGGATGTATTTCAAGGCCTATCTTCAAACTCAGTGCATCTTTGCTTGACATCATGGGAAAGTCAAAAGAAATCAGCCAAGACCTCAGAAAAAAATGGTAGTGCTCCACAAGTCTGGTTCATCCTTGGGAGCAATTTCCAAACACCTGAAGGTACCTTGTTCATCTGTACAAACAATAGTACGCATGTATAAACACCATGGTACCACGCAGCCGTCATACCGCTCAGGAAGGAGACGCGTTCTGTCTCCTAGAGATGAACGTACTTTGGTGCGAAAAGTGCAAATCAATCCCAGAACAACAGCAAAGGACCTTGTGAAGATGCTGGAGGAAACGGGTACAAAAGTATCTATATCCACAGTAAAATTAGTCCTATATCGACATAACCTGAAAGGCCGCTCAGCAAGGAAGAACCCACTGCTCCAAAACCGCCATAAAAAAGACTATGGTTTGCAACTGCACATGGGGACAAAGATCGTACTTTTTGGAGAAATGTCCTCTGGTCTGATGAAACAAAAATAGAACTGTTTGAACATATTGACCATTGTTATATTTGGAGACAAAAGGGGGAGGCTTTCAAGCCGAAGAAAACCATCCCAACAGTGAAGCACGGGGGTGGCAGCATCATGTTGTGGGGGTGCTTTGCTGCAGGAGGGACTGGTGCACTTCACAAAATAGATGGCATCATGAGGTAGTAAAATTCTGTGGATGTATTGAAGCAACATCTCAAGACATCAGTCAGGAGGTTAAAGCTTGGTTGCAAATGGGTCTTCCAAATGGACAATGACCCCAAGCATACTTCCAAAGTTGTGGCAAAATGGCTTAAGGACAACAACGTCAAGGTATTGGAGTTGCCGTCACAAAGCCCTGACCTCAATCCCAGAGAAATTTGAGGGCAGAACTGAAAAAGCGTGTGCGAGCAAGGAGGCTTACAAACCTGACTCAGTTACACCAGCTCTGTCAGGAGGAATGGGCAAATATTCACCCAACTTATTGTGGGAAGCTTGTGGAAGGCTACCCAAAACGTTTGACCCAAGTTAAACAATTTAAATGCAATGCTACCAAATACTAATTGAGTGTCTGTAAACTTCTGACCCTCTGGAAATGTGATGAAAGAAATAGAAGCTGAAATAAATCACTCTCTACTATTATTCTTACATGTCATATTCTTAAAATAAAGTGGTGATCATAACTGACGTAAGACAGGGAATTTTTACTGGAATTAAATGTCAGGAATTGTGAAAAACTGAGTTTAAATGTATTTGGCTAAGGTGTATGTAAACTTCCCACTTCAACTGTACAGCTACAGAATCCTCAGATAACCATCAGTAATATTCTGAATAGAACTGAATCCTGAATAGAAGTGGAGGTAGCGAGCTTGCTTGTTGTTGTTGTGGAGTATTCTCCAAATACAACTTTCAGAACTTTCGCTAAAATAAATCCAAATGAGCTCAATCAATGTTTCTTTTTTCTTCACTCTTTTCTGTGTTGGTAGCACCTTTGATCATCTCCGGTCTGGGTGTGTAGTAAGTGTGGGTTAGAGAGGTGATGAATGTTCCCAAACAATCTTTGGCAATAAACAGATATTGAGTGATACCCTCACAGTGTTACAGCCAAGTCAATGGGGAATCTGTTCTTCGACATTGATCTATAGCTGGAGCAAGCTGTATTTAAAGGTGCACTATGCAGAAATCGCTCTGCCATTTCCTGGTTTCTAAAACTCTAATAGTTGTCCTAATTTCAGTTTATGTGACAAAATAAACTAGTATTGTGTGTAGATAATCATTGTACCATCTAAACTGGTGTGAAATATATTTTCCATAACCCCAAATATTGTTGTTTTAGCTGTTTGAAGCTGGTGTACAAAACCGAAAGTAAAAGGAAGCATATAAATAAAGCACATAGAACATATATACTGCTTCTTAGACTTGCTTTCAAGTTGAATGATAGCTCTATAACTCACATTTCTATGTGAATTTGGTCAGGTCGCCCAAAAAGTTACATATTGCCACTTTAATTGAAACTGGAGGGCATCATTATATTTCATCCTGTCAGGATGGGGCTCAACTGACTATGGGCCTGTATCTCGGTCTGTAGTACTCCTAATCACTGTTTCCCTAACCGCAATGGTCCTCCACTGATCTCAGATCATCTGACCCACGTCTATTCATTTTGATCCAGGAACTTTCACCACTCGCCACAAATATCCAACTGATGTTCTGTTGTGTATCTTTGTTCCAAAGCAAACACCAAACACATTGCCTCTCTCTGTCGTACGACCATAACCCACACTCATATATCATGCACATAATACAGTATATGTAAGCTGTCTGGCGAAACTGGCAGCCAACTGCAAGTGTTTGTAGTGTTGTCACAATGCCAAGCCTGCCCGCGGAAATGATCCCATGGTGATAGCACATTTTATCAATGCGCTGCTGAAGGGCACTTAGTGTTACGCCAGGCAAAATCCACCCAGGGAAAGTGCTTACAACAAGGAAATACTGTATGCCAAGTGCCTTATGACCATCTAAGGCCATCTCCTCAATGCCTTCTCACAGATTTAATTTTCAAATACTTTATCGACAAGGGAACTTAATTTCATGTCCCATTAGGTTTATATTTAATGAGAATGAAGTGGAGTATTGATGATATTTCGGAGAGTAACCTTATATGGCCTTTGAAGCTTAAATGGCTCTGCTGCAAGGAATATATGAGAGAAAGAGTGGGAAATTGAAGCAGAATCTTTAAAGCAGTACGTTCCATTTGCCAAATGTTTCATTGCCTTTGTCTTTGTCTCTACAAAATGTCAGTAGCCTTTATCTATCATTTGTAATTAGACTATCAGTCATGTAGACAGAAATTCAGCATTTGAACAGGTATAATGAACAGAAAGGGACCAATTTGTCTTAAGACACTCAGTATCAGGAGTTTTCCCCCTGGTAAAACAAACTGAGATATTCCTATAAGAGAGACCTATTTGGCGTGCTATATGCTTATGATTGTTGTTTAAACGATGTATCAATCAAAATATAGTTCCATTGATCAAACAGGACTAAGTTGCCTACAATGTCACTTTGTGATGGATGGACCTTGTGGAGGAGCACTGGGCACAGGGACCAGGCAGTGATGGGTCTCCTGTGCCAGACTGGGACATCATCGTCTGGGATCGATGGTCGCAGACAGATGCTGTAATGTCCCCCAGGGAGGGGAGACCAAGGAGGGAGGGGAGAAGAGGAGGGAAGGGGGGATGGGGAGGGACAGTGAAATGGACAAATGGAGCGGACGGACCAATATCTTCCAGGGGACCAATCCCTCCCATCCTCTTTAGCTGCTGTAATTTTCCCCAGAGGACGGCCTTAGCCCAGCCTGTGTGCCGGAAAGGGAGGGGAGACAGAGGAGGGAAGGGAAGGGGGATGTTGGAAGGGCAGTGAAATGGCCAATGGGGCGGACTGACCAACATCCTCCAGGGGACCAATCCCTCTCATCCACTTGAGTCAGCCACTCCAGCACACACATGTGCGCTCACACACACACGTGCACACGCACACACACACACACACACACACACACACACACACACACACAACATATGACCACTGTAATGACAATGACGTTAGGATGAGATCAGCCCTCGTGGGTGGCCCCACCCGATCACATCTTCTGTCACTGCCGATGGACAGACACCACACCCTGATGTATGAAAATACACTCTGTTTGAAGACGTGCACGTCAATGTCATTGTCACCGTATCACTGGTTAAAATCCTGCAGACAGTATTGAATTTGTGTCGACCATTGTTGTGCCAGGACAGGAGGGGAAATAATCCATTTTACTTTGGAACGTATTATCTTTCAACAATGAATGGAATTTCTTTGTCTCTAGATAGATTATCTATTAGATAAGCTGCACAGCAAGTATGTACTTTAGCTTGTTCTTTGGCTATGATTGCATTTCATCAGCCTTTTTAAGATAAATTATACTTAACAATACATGTACTATATAGACACTGCATGACGTCTTTTATTAAAGACCAACGTTCCTTCCCAAGGTAGTATATCGATACTTAATGTTTGGAGGGCAGCACTACATGTTATGATGGAACTGATTCAATGAAAGATTGATTGCATTATTTTATTACAATACGTCTACCTGTCCTCAGCCACCCATAGCAGCGCAGGCACCAAAAGGTGTTCTCATCCCTTTAATCTCTATCATTACATCCAGAGGAAATGAATGGCTCTGATATCTCATATCTGTGGTTATAGTGATACTTGAAGAGGAATCAAGTCATTCTGTCTGGGTTTAATAAGCATTTTTTATTCAGTTGACCAGCCATAAGCACGCAGAAAAAAACACCTGTGTCCATATTCATACATGACTGAATGTTAAATGCATCATACTGTACCAAGCATGAAGATATTATATAGTAGGCCCTTTGCGGTTGGTATTTCCATTTGGATATAATAACACTCAGATCCATTATTTGCACTTCATGTAGAGTGGAAATCCTGGTGTTTAAATGCATCATTATTGTGATTGAGTTAACAAAGGTTAATGCGATGGATTTGGATAATTAAGGGTTGGAATATTAGAATATATGTACTGCGGCATACAAAACAGATGCTCTCAGTGATTACAAACATTGAACTCTTGAGTCCAGTAGTACTCATAAGTCACATGGGATACAGAGTAGTTAGTCTATGTCATATAGTGTTTAATGTAGTCCCATTGGAAGATACTCAGATTAGCTTTAACCAATAGTTATTAGTTAGTGGCAAAAGGGAGAAGGATGGAAGAAACAATTATTTTTTTCTTTGGTTTACAAACTAAGATTCTGCAGTTTGCACCAAAATATCTCAATATACCCAAGCTATTTGTCATGAAGCCAGTTCCACAGTTACTGATTTGGGCCATCTGTTACATTGCTTTTGTGATACATTTCCCTCTGGTTATAGGTGTCATTGCTTGCACAGCATAAAAGTGCTTTTCAGGGAGGGCTGTTTGCCATAAATGCTTCTAATGGAAACTGTGGGTGTCCCTACTTGACCCTGAGAACCTACTTTATGTAGTGTTACCCGTAATGGCTGTACAGTACAGTACTACTACCACAGGCATTAAGCTCCTCTATTTACTACTGTATATTCTATCTCTGCATGAATTTTAACTGGGATTTTTTATCTTCACCAATCTTCTAAGTCTCAAATCTACTCTGTTATGGCCTAGAAAATAAGAAAAGACGTTAACCTTGCGTAGTGCAGACAGGCAGGCTTGAACAGAACGGCTATCTTGAGAACATCTTTGGCTCCTTGAGGGTGAATCTCAGAGGAACCACAGGAGAGAGGGGGGCTTATGGCTGCTGGACATGCCTGAATGTCACTACGGTCTGAATGTAATCTAGGTTACTCATGTGTGCATTGCTCTTGATGCATATGCCATGTGCACACTGCCCCTCGCACAGCCAGCCATTTTGTTTCAGGGATTTTAATTGGAATGATAACATGGAGAGAGAGGAGAGGGTTTTGGAGGGAAATTCACAACCACACATCTCCTCCTTTAATGGCATTAAATACTACCGCAGAAAGAAGAAATCTCAAATCTGTATCAGCTGAGAATCGTTATGGTTGAATGCTATGTGTGTATATATTTGCTTGTGTGTCTTTTCAGCTGCAATGACATAGACATACACTGAAGGAGCACAGTAGCTGTACAGAGTGATAATGTGGCCCATACTGTATAATGATGATGATTGTGCTCCAGATGTGTACTGAATCACACATAGTTCACACTCAGCAGTCTGGGCCTGAGGG
>NC_052331.1:21381264-21396264 GCF_016432855.1 Salvelinus namaycush
TCCAGCTCTTGGGCAATAAGTGAAGTCAAGATATTTGAAGCATTCCTCTTTTGATTGATCAATCTTGAATAGGTCATTTGATCCTTGACAGGGCAGGAGGGAAGTATCCTTGTGGTTTGCATAATACTTTACCACTATCATAATCATGCTTGTCTGTATATTTGTAGAGCTTACATGCCAGCAGACATTGTTATACTAAAGTCTAATTCAGTGCATTCGGGAAAGCATTCAGACCCCTTGACTTTTTCCACATTTTGTTACGTGTAGATTCCACACCAATCTACACACAATACCCCATAACGACGAAGCGAAAACACCTTTTTGCAAATGTATTACAAATAAAAAACAAAAATATCTTATTTACGTAACTATTCAGACCTTTTGCTATGAGACTCGAATTTGAACTCCATTGCATCCTGTTTCCATTGATCATCCTAGAGATGTTTCTACAACTTGATTGGAGTCCACCTGTGGTAAATTCAATTGACTGGACATGATTTGGAAAGGCACACGCCTGTCTATATAAGGTCCCACAGTTGACAGTGCATGTCAGAGCAAAAACCAAGCCATGAGCCTCCGAGACAAGATTGTGTCAAGGCACAGATCTGGGGAAGGGTACCAAAACATTTCTGCAGCATTGAAGGTCCCCACAAATATAGTGGCCTCCATCATTCTTAAATTGAAGAAGTTTGGAACCACCAAGACTCTTCCCTAGAGCTGGCCGCCCGGTCAAACTGAGCAATCGGGGGAGAAGGGCTTTGGTCAGGCAGGTGACCAAGAACCCGAGATCTTGGTCACCTGCTCTAGAGTTCCTCTGTAGAGATGGGAGAACCTTCCAGAAGGACAACCATCTCAGCAGCACTACACTAATCAGGCCTTTATGGTCGTGGCCAGACGGAAGCCACTCCTCAGTAAAAGGTACATGACAGCCTGCTTGTAATTTGCCAAAAGGCACCTAAAGACTCTCAGACCATAAGAAACAAGATTCTCTAGTCTGATGAAACCAAGATTGAATTCTTTGGCCAGAATGCTAATTTTCTGGAGGAAACCTGGCACCATCCCTACGGTGAAGCATGGTGGTGGCAGCATCATGCTGTGGGGATGTTTTTCAGCGGCAGGGACTCGGAGACTAGTCAGGATTGAGGCAAAGATGAACGGAGCAAAGTACAGTGCTGAAAACCTGCACCAGAGCGCTCAGGACCTCAGACTGGGGCGAAGGTCATACCCAAGAAGACTCAGGGCTGTATCTCTGCTAAAGGTGCTTCAACAAAGTACTAAGTAAAGAGTCTGAATACTTATGTAAATGTGATATTTCAGTTTTTTACACTACCGGTCAAAGGTTTTAGAACACCTACTCATTCAAGGGTTTTTATTTGGTGTTCAACACCATAGTGCCCTCAAAGCTCATCAATAAACTAAGGACCCTGGGATAAACACCTCCCTCTGAAACTGGATCCTGGACTTCCTGATGGGCCGCTCCCAGATGGTAAGGGTAGATAACAACACATCCGCCACGCTGATCCTCAACATGGGGGCCCCTCAGGGGTGCGTGCTCAGTCCCCTCCTGTACTCCCTGTTCACTCATGACTGCACAGCCAGACATGACTGCAACACCATCATTAAGTTTGGCGATGACACAACAGTGGTAGGCCTGATCACCGACAATGACAAGACAGCCTACAAGGAGGTGGTCAGAGACCTGGCCGTGTGGTGCCAGGACAACAACCTCTCCCTCAGCGTGATCAAGACAAATGAGATGATTGTGGACTACAGGAAAAGGAGGACCGAGCACGCCCCCATTCTCACCGACGGGGCTGTTGTGGAGCAGGTTGAGAGCTTCAGGTTCCTTGGTGTCCACATTACCAACAAACTAACATGGTCCAAGCACACCAAGACAGTCGTGAAGAGGGCACGACAAAACCTCAGGAGACTGAAAAGATTTGGCATGGGTCCTCAGATCCTCAAAAGTTTCTGCAGCTGCACCATCAAGAGCATACTGACTGGTTGCATCACTGCCTGGTATGGTAACTGCTCGGCCTCTGACCGCAAGACACTACAGAGAGTAGTGTGTACGGCCTAGTACATCACTGGGGCCAAGCGTCCTGCCATCTAGGACCTCTATACCAGGCGGTGTCAGAGAAAGGCCCTATAAATTGTCAATGACTCCAGACACCCTAGTCATAGACTGTTCTCTCTACTGCCGCACGGCAAACGGTACCGGAGCGCCAAGTCTAGGTCCAAGAGGCTTCTAAACAGCTTCTACCCCCAAGCCATAAGACTGCTGAACATCTAATCAAATGGCTACCCAGACTATTTGCATTTCCCACCCCCTTTTATGCCGCTGCTACTCTGTTATTATCTATGCATATCTATGCATAGTCACTTTAATAACTCTACCTACATGTACATATTACCTCGACTAACCGGTGCCCCCGCACATTGACTCTGTACCGGTACCCCCTGTATATAGTCTCGCTATTGTTATTTTACTGCTGCTCTTTAATTACTTGTTCCTTTTATTTCTTATTAATATTTTTTAAACTGCATTGTTGGTTAGGGGCCTGTAAGTAAGCATTTCACTGTAAGGTCTACACCTGTCTACACGCATGTGACTAATACAATTTGATTTGATTTGATTCTTTATTTTTGCTATTTTGTACAGTGTAGAATAATAGTGAAGACATCAAAACTATGAAATAATACACATGGAATCATGTAGTAACCAGAAAAGTGTTAAACAAATCAAAATCTATTTTATATTTGAGATTCTTCAAATAGCCACCCTTTGCCTTGATGACAGTTTTGCACATTCTAGGCATTCTCTCAACCAGCTTCATGAGGTAGTCACCTGAGTGCATTTCAATTAACAGGTGTGCCTTGTTGAAGGTTAATTTGTGGAATTTCTTTCCTTAATGCGTTTGAGTCAATCAGTTGTGTTGTGACAAGGTAGGGGTGGTATACAGAAGATATTTCTATTTGGTAAAAGACGAAGTCCATATTATTGCAAAAACATCTCAAATAAGCAAAGAGACGACAGTCCATCATTACTTTAAGACATGAAGGTCAGTGAATACAGAGAATTTCAAGAACTTTGAAAGTTTCTTCAAGTGTAGTCGCAAAAACCATCAAGCGCTATGATGAAACTGGCTCTCATGAGGACCGCCACAGACCCAGAGTTACCTCTGCTGCAGAGGATAAGTTCATTATAGTTACCAGCCTCAGAAATTGCAGCCCAAAGAAAGGCTTCACAGAGTTCAAGTAACAGACACATCTCAACATCAACTGTTCAGAGGAGACTGCGTGAATCTGGCCTTCATGGTCGAATTGCTGCAAAGAAACCACTACTAAAGGACACCAATATAGAAGAAGAGACTTGCTTGGACCAAGAAACAAGTACAATGCACATTAGACCGGTGGAAATTTGTCCTTTGGTCTGGAGTCCAAATTGGACATTTTTGGTTCCAACCGCCGTGTCTTTGTGAGCCACAGGTGTGGGTGAACGGATGATCTCTGCATGTGTATTTCCCACCGTAAAGCATGGAGGAGGTTGTGTGATGGTGCTTTGCAGGTGACACTGTCTGTGATTTATTTAGAATTCAAGGAATTCAAGGAACATTTAACCAGCATGGCTACCACAGCATTCTGCAGCGATACGCCATCCCATTTGGTGGGACTATCATTTGTTTTTCAACAGGACAATGACCCAACACACCTCCAGGCTGTGTAAGGTCTATTTTACCAAGAAGGAGAGGGATGGAGGCGGCAGGTAGCCTAGTGGTTAGAGCATTGGGCCAGTATCTGAAAGGTTGGTAGATTGAATCCCCGAGCTGACAAGGTAAAAATCTGTTGTTCTGCCCCTGAACTAGGCAGTTAACCCACTGTTCCTAGGTCGTCATTGTAAATAAGCATGTGTTCTTAACTGACTTGCCTAGTTAATTAAAGGTTAAATAAAATAAAAAAAATGGAGTGCTGCATCAGATGACCTAGCCTCCACAATTACCTGGCCTCAACCCAAATGAGATGGTTGGGGAAGAGTTGGACCACAGAGTGAAGGAAAAGCAGCCAACAAGTGCTCAGCATATGTGGGAACTACTTCAAGACTGTTGGAAAAGCATTCCAGATGAAGCTGGTTGAGAGAATGCCAAGACCGTGCAAAGCTGTCATCAAGGGAAAGGGTGGCTACTTTGAAGGATCTCCAATCTAAATTATATTTTGATTTGTTTAACACCTTTTTGGTTAGTACATGATTCCATATGTGTTATTTCATAGTTTTGATGTCTTCACTATCATTTTACAATGTAGAAAATAGTAAAAAATTAAGAAAAAGCCTTGAATGAGTAGGTGTTCTAAAACTTTTGACCTTTAGTGTATTTTTAATACATTTGCAAAAATGTCTAAAAACCTGTTTTTGTCTGGATGTAACGTAACAACATTTTGAAAGTCAAATGGTCTGAATACTTTACGAATGCACTGTATGTCTGCAGATGTCACGTCCTGACCTTAGAGATCCTTTTTATGTCTCTATTTTGGTTTGGTCAGGGTGTGAGTTGGGGTAGGTATTCTATGTTCTATGTTCTATGTTTTGTAGTTCTATGTTTTGGCCGGGTAGGGTTCTCAATCAGGGACAGCTGTCTATCGTTGTCTCTGATTGAGAACCATACTTAGGCTGCCCCTTTTCCCACCTGTGTTTGTGGGAAGTTGACTTTGTTTAGGGCACATAGCCTTTAGCTTCACGGTTTGTTTTTGTAGTGTTTATTGTTTTGTTCGGCGTCATTTTTATTAACAAAAGGAAAATGTACGTTCACCACGCTGCACCTTGGTCCTCTTCTTTTCATGGCCGTGACAGCAGAGGTCTAACACAGCTAAATTGAAACTGCTTTGTTTGACCCAAAGATACAATTCAGTAAACGGCTCAGTAAAAAAAGTGTATAATTTCCATGCACATTTCGACATATCTAAAAATAGGTCAGGATTCCAAATCATGAACATTTATTCTGACACTTCTAAAACACTCACTTAATGCAAGTTAGAGGCATACATGCAAGAGTAACAGATGTTTGTAAGGATTCGTTATGACACAGAGGTTCTCTTCTCTGTAATAAGAACGTTTGTGAAAGAAGCTTTTTAGTTATTCTATAAAATAATTGTCTAAAGGACAAAAGAGGTTAGATGCTTGGCTTGTACCTAAAGCAATGGTTGGAACACTTGTTTTATAGCTTATTTAAAACACAACACTACATCTTTTGATGGGGGTTTTATAGAGCAAGTGCTCCAATTAGAGAGACCCCAAAGCAAGTATTATGGTAGATTCCATCGTCATAAATTGGCTGTCCTTGCTGTACTGTAGTACAGGCCAGTGGTTATGATGAGTGACTTCCTAAAGGGAGAGGCAGGTAGTTCTTGAGGGGAAAAGGGCCTCTTTCCTCCTTCTCAGGAAATCAATGGAGGAAATGAACTAGCATGATGATGTCCCCTAGATTTCACCTTCTATTGAGAGACAAAGAAGTGCTCAATTTGCATGTATCTGGATTCATCATGGGTAAGCTTGGTGGCAATATGTTTCATGAGTTTAGAGTTTAGAGATTATAAAATACTGTAGTCTTGTTGTGAGGACTGATGTGATACTCAGGAATGAAATATAATCTGTTAGTTTACATCATTGTACAAACATCAAAATAAAATCATTAGCTCAAAAACCATCCTAGGGAATATTTTCACTCAGTACTACAACCATTGTAAACAAAGATTTATGGTCGCTAAAGACTGACACGAAGCGTGTCAGTCTTGCCTAGTTAAATAAAGGTTAAATAATGAAATAAATAAAAATGTATGTCATAAAACAAGGGGCTGGAATGGATTTGCTTGACCCATTTAGTGCAAGTCATTGTTGGTTCACCTCTTTGTTGCTTGTGAGTGCGAGTATGCTGCTTTGGTTGGCTGGGTGCCTTGGTGGGTCACGGGGATAATGTGTCTGTGTGAGGCCCCCAGAGACACCCTGTGAATGGGTAATCTGGCACTATGGCTGGGGCCGGCAGGGTCGTATACATTAGGGAACAGTTTAGCAAAAACGTTTTAAAACGTTCTTCAATCGAAAACGGAAAACAAGCATTTTTTATTGGACAAGTTCAGGTTGTCCCTTCTTGTTTCAGTACTTCTATCTTCCATTTGTTGCCAAATGAATACAACGCAGGTGCCAGTAGGCAGGGCCTCTGTTGGAAACTATTTCCAGGCCCTACAGTAACTGCTTCCTGAAAAAACAGCCAGTGTAACAATTCACAGTCTGGCTACATTTCAAATGGGCCATATTCAGTCATTGACCTTTAGCAATGACAGTCAACCTAGTCAGAATTGTTTTATTATAGATCAAATTTTCCTAAGCATCCTGTCTTTGGGGCTCTGTTTTTAAATGGGAAATGGGGTTCTTAGAAACCTCTGAAGTGTAGTTACCACAGTGATCCTTAGCTGACCCCGGAGACTTTAAGACAAAAACAGAGTCACAGAAAGTTGAACTCAACTCGCAAACCTTGAATTCATATCAATGAAATGCATAATGCTCACTGTTTGTATTTGGTTTTTACTAGAGAAACATAAACACGGGATGTTCACAGGTGAGATGTTGTGATAAGTACAAATCGATAAACAAAATATACAGTTGAAGTCGGAAGTTTACATAAACTTAGGTTGGAGTCATTAAAACTCGTTTTTCAACCACTCCACACATTTCTTGTAAACAAGCTATAGTTTTGGCTAGTCGCATCTACTTTGTGCAACAGGATGCATTTAGCAGTAAGAGGCTGCCTGCTGTTGTGTTGTGTTATCCTGTGTGTTAGGTATGCCTAAGGATGCACCTGGAATTGGTGTGAATTATGTAGTGCTTTTGCAGTTGATCCTTGAATACTGACAGAGTGTGGCAAGAAACAAACACAGAGACAGTGATGTGACTGTTAAGCAAATTTAATAATGTTTTTGATAAACACTACCGTTCAAAAGTTTGGGGTCACTTAGAAATGTCCTTGTTTTTGAAAGAAAAGCACATTTTTTGTCCATTAAAATAACATCAAATTGATCAGAAATACAGTGTAGACATTGTTAATGTTGTAACTGACTATTGTAGCTGAAAACGACTGATTGTTAATGGAATATCTACAGTTGAAGTCGGAAGTTTACATACACTTAGGTTGGAGTCACTAAAACTCGTTTTTCAACCGATCCACAAATGTCTTGTTAACAAGCTATAGTTTTGGCAAGTCAGTTAGGACATCTACTTTGTGCATGACACAAGTAATTTTTCCAACAATTGTTTACAGACAGATTATTTCACTTATAATTCACTGTATCACAATTCCAGTGGGTCAGAAGTTTACATACACTAAGTTGACTGTGCCTTTAAACAGCTTGGAAAATTCCAGAAAATGATGTCATGGCTTTAGAAGCTTCTGATAGGCTAATTGACATCATTTGAGTCAGTTGGATGTGTACCTGTTGATGTATTTCAAGGCCTACCTTCAAACTCAGTGTCTCTTTTGCTTGACATCATGGGAAAATCAAAAGAAATCAGCCAAGACCTCAGAAAAAAATGGTAGTGCTCCACAAGTCTGGTTCATCCTTGGGAGCAATTTCCAAACACCTGAAGGTACCTTGTTCATCTGTACAAACAATAGTACGCAAGTATAAACACCATAGGACCACGCAGCCGTCATACCGCTCAGGAAGGAGACGCGTTCTGTCTCCTAGAGATTAACGTACTTTGGTGCGAAAGGTGCAAATCAATTCCAGAACAACAGCAAAAGACCTTGTGAAGATGCTGGAGGAAACAGGTACAAAAGTATATATATCCACAGTAAAACAAGTCCTATATCAACATAACCTGAAAGGCCGCTCAGCAAGGAAGAAGCCACTGCTCCAAAACCTCCATAAAAAAAGCCAGACTATGGTTTTCAACTGCACATGGGGACAAAGATCGTACTTTTTGGAGAAATGTCCTTCGGTCTGATGAAACAAAAATAGAACTGTTTGGCCATAATGACCATTGTAATGTTTGGAAGCCGAAGAACACCATCCCAACCGTGAAGGACGGGGGTGGCAGCATCATGTTGTGGGGGTGCTTTGCTGAAGGAGGGACTGGTGACCTTCACAAAATAGATGGCATCATGAGGTAGTAAAATTATGTGGATATATTGAAGCAACATCTCAAGACATCAGTCAGGAGGTTAAAGCTTGGTCGCAAATGGGTCTTCCAAATGGACAATGACCACAAGTATACTTCCAAAGTTGTGGCAAAATGGCTTAGGACAACAATGTCAAGGTATTGGAGTGGCCATCACAAATCCCTGACCTCAATCCTATAGAACATTTGTGGGCAGAACTGAAAAAGCGTGTGCGAGCAAGGAGGCCTACAACCTGACTCAGTTACACCAGCTCTGTCAGGAGTATGTACATATGTTTTGGACAATGTCACGCCCTGACCTTAGAGAGCATTTTATTTCTCTATTTGGTTAGGTCAGGGTGTGATTTGGGTAGGCTTTCTAGTTTGTCTATTTCTTTGTTGGCCGGGTATGGTTCCCAATCAGAGGCAGCTGTCTGTCGTTGTCTCTGATTGGGGATCATACTTAGGCAGCCCTTTTCCCCACCTTCAGTTGTGGGATCTTGTTTCTGTGTAGTTGCTTTCTGCACTGCATATAGCTTTACGTTCGCTTTGTATTTTTTTTTTGTTGGTGTCATTTAAAATAAAAGTATAATGTGCGCCTACCACGCCGCACTTTGGTCTTTATCTAACAACGAGCGTAACTGTCACGTTCTGACCATAGTTCTTTTGTGTTTTCGTTGTTTTAGTGTTGGTCAGGACGTGAGCTGAGTGGGCATTCTATGTTGTGTGTCTAGTTTTCCTATTTCTGTGTTTGGCCTGATATGGTTCTCAATCAGAGGCAGGTGTTTTGTGTTGTCTCTGATTGGGAACCATATTTAGGTAGCCTGTTTTGTGTTGGGTTTTGTGGGTGGTTGTCTTCTGTCTTTGTGTTCTATGCACCAGATAGGACTGTTTCGGTTTTGCCACATTTGTTATTTTGTATTTTGTAGTGTTCACGGTTTTGTCGTTATTAAACATGATGAACACTAACTACGCTGCGTCTTGGTCCGATCCCTGCTACACCTCCTCTTCAGACGAAGAGGAGGAAATCTGCCGTTACAGTAACAGACAAGGTGACTTATCACCATATTCGGCTCTATTTACTGTGAGATTCCAAAATGCTAATTTGCATCAGACATCATGCAAACTACAAATCCTTGCATGCTCCCTTCATCTCTAGCTGACACCTTTACCAACAGCTATTGTGTCAATTTAAAGCTTGCACAAGACAGTTCACATAATTGTCCATTTAAAGATATGTAGTTAATGTTTTCATGACTACATTTAGCTAACATTAGATAGTTGATCCAGATATTCTTACCTTTGCCTCGATTCAGCAGTCTCGTCAAGATCATCATGGCATTTGTAGTTCTTTATGATAGCCACATTAGCAGCTAATTAGCATTTAATTTTTGGAGGGTAAATACAGGCGATTATATAGTGATACGAGTCACCTTTACACGGTTATCAGAACATCAAACCAGGGTAAGCCTACACAAAACACAGCGCTTATTTTAAGTGTTTCTAAAATCCCCTATGGGAAAAATTAATGGTGGAAAAACGACTGGAACCGTTTCCCTGTTAGACCGCTAGGTTTTATGGGTATTATGACTCATACTGTGGTGCTCTATAACACACATTTACAGATGTAGGATCTTAACAACAGGGTGATCAAATGAAGATCCATCCTACATCTGTAATGAGGCACTTATAGAACATTATTTGTGACAAAATGTGCATAATATCAGTGCTCTTGATTTAGAGACGTACCAGAAATGATAGAGTGCAAATATGCAGAGTGCAGAATGGGCACCAAAACACAGACTAATTAGTCGCGAAGTTGGCATCCCCTCAACATATTCTCATGTGATGGAGTAGTAGATGCAGTACTGAAATTGCCCCAGGATGAGACGGTAGATTCTGGGGGGTTATGTTTGGAACGTTGCCCAGACTACCAGTGGAGCATAATATTTTGTGTATGTGTGTGAGAATTTAAATTAATAGATTGGTGTAGATGTAGTCAATAGCTCATATTCATTCTGAACCTCTCTCTTTAGCTTTAAAAATGTATGTTTGAGAAAAAAGGTCTTTCAAGCCATTTTGTTTAAATAGTTAATTAGCTGGGAATAGCTAGCAGATTAGAGTGGACTCCATCCACTCAAGGGCTGAGTCCGAAATGGCACCCTATTCCCTATATAATGCACTACTTTTTACCAGAACCTTATGGGTAGCCTAGAACAAGCGAACGGATAGCTGGTTTCTGTCCGGGGGGGGGAGAGAGATGGAGGGAGAGAAGGGCCAATGCAGAGGTTAACTCATCTTAAGTGCCATTTGAGACATTCTTACCGTGTAACAATTAAGTCCACCCGCGTTGAAACCCGCAAAACACCAGTCTCAACATCAACAGTGAAGAGGCGACTCCGGGATGCTGGCCTTCTAGGCAGAGTTGCAAAGAGAAAAACATATCTCAGACTGGCAAATAAAAAGAAAAGATTAAGATGGTCAAAAGAACACAGACACTGGACAGAGGAACTCGAAGGCCAGCATCCCGGAGTTGCCTCTTCACTGTTGACGTTGAGACTGGTGTTTTGCAGGTACTATTTAATGAAGCTGCCAGTTGAGGACTTGTGAGGCGTCTGTTTCTCAAACTAGACACTAATGTACTTGTCCTCTTGCTCAGTTGTGCACCGGAGCCTCCCACTCCTCTTTTTATTCTGGTTAGAGACAGTTTGCGTGTTCTGTGAAGGGAGTAGTACACAGCGTTGTACAAGATCTTCAGTTTCTTGGCAGACCTCCACAAGTCTGGTTCATCCTTGGGAGCAATGGAATAGCCCTCATTTCTCAGAACAAGAATAGACTGACCAGTTTCAGAAGAAAGTTCTTTGTTTCTGGCCATTTTGAGCCTGTGATCAAACCCACAAATGCTGATGCTCCAGATACTCAACTAGTCTAAAGATGGCCAGTTTTATTGCTTCTTTAATCAGCACAACTGTTTTCAGCTGTGCTAACATAATTGCAAAAGGGTTTTCTAATGATCAATTAGCCTTTTAAAATGATCAACTTGGATTAGCTAACACAACGTGCCATTGGAACACAGGAGTGAAGGTTGCTGATGATGGGCCTATGTACATTTCAAGTCGGAATTTTACATACTCCTTAGCCAAATACATTTAAACTCAGTTTTTCACAATTCCTGACATTTAATTCCAAGAAAAATCCCCTGCCTTAGATCAGTTAGGATCACCACTTTATTTTAAGAATGTGAAATGTCAGAATAATAGTAGAGAGAATGATTTATTTCAGCTTTTATTTCTTTCATCACATTCCCAGTGGGTCAGAAGTTTACATACACTCAATTAGTATTTGGTAGCATTGCCTTTAAATTGTTTAACTTGGGTCAAACGTTTCGGGTAGCCTTCCACAAGCTTCCCACAATAAGTTGGGTGAATCTTGGCCCATTCCTCCTGACAGAGCTGGTGTAACTGAGTCAGGTTGTAGGCCTCCTTGCTAGCACACGCTTTTTCAGTTCTGCCCTCAAATGTTCTGTAGGATTGAGGCCAGGGCTTTGTGATGACCACTCCAATACCTTGACTTTGTTGTCCAAAGCCATTTTGCCACAACTTTGGAAGTATGCTTGGGGTCACTGTCCATTTGGAAGACCCATTTGCGACCACGCTTTAACTTCCTGACTGATGTCTTGAGATGTTTCTTCAATATATACACATAATTTTACTACCTCATGATGCCATCTATTTTGTGAAGGTCACCAGTCCCTCCTGCAGCAAAGCACCCCCACAACATGATGCTGCCACCCCCGTTCTTCACGGTTGGGATGGTGTTCTTTGGCTTGCAAGCCTCCACCTTTTTCCTCCAGACATAACAATGGTCATTATGGCCAAACAGTTCTATTTTTGTTTCATCAGACCAGAGGACATTTCTCCAAAAAGTATTCTGGCTTTTTTATGGCGTACTATTGTTTGTAAAGATGAACGTGGTACCTTCAGGCATTTGGAAATTGCTCCCAAGGATGAACCAGACTTGTGGAGGTCTACAATTGTTTTTCTGAGGTCTTGGCTGATTTCTTTCGATTTTCCCATGATGTCAAGCAAAGAGGCACCGAGTTTGAAGGTAGGCCTTGAAATACCTCCACAGGTACACCTCCAATTGAGTCAAATGATGTCAATTAGCCTAACAGAAGCTTCTAAAGCCATGACATCATTTTCTGGAATTTTCCAAGCTGTTTAAAGGCACAGTCAACTTAGTGTATGTAAACTGCTGACCCACTGGAATTGTGATACAGTGAATTATAAGTGAAATAATCTGTCTGTAAACAATTGTTGGAAAAATTACTTGTGTCATGCACAAAGTAGGTGTCCTAACCAACTTGCCAAAACTATAGTTTGTTAACAAGAAATTTGTGGAGTGGTTGAAAAACGAGTTTTAATGACTCCAACCTAAGTGTATGTAAACTTCCGACTTCAACTGTAGATATTCCATTAAAAATCAGCCGTTTTCAGCTACAATAGTCAGTTACAACATTAACAATGTCTACACTGTATTTCTGATCATTTTGATGTTATTTTAATGGACAAAAAATGTGCTTTTCTTTCAAAAACAAGGACATTTCTAAGTGATCCCAAACTTTTGAACGGTAGTGTTTATCAAAAACATTATTAAATTTACTTAACAATCACATCACTGTCTCTGTGTTTGTTTCTTGCCACACTCTGTCAGTATTCACAGGATCAACTACAAAAGCACTACATAATTCACACCAATTCCATGTGCATCCTTAGGCATACTGAACACACAGGATAACACAACACAACAGCAGGCAGCCTCTTACATGCTGACCAGACCGGACACGTCGCGTGCGCGAGCGTCGCAAAATAAATTTAGAAATCCATGTTTTCCAATTATTGGAAAACAATTAGATGCCGATCACCATATAAGTTCAAAGATGAAAATTCCTGGAAGGAGGAGAGATGACTAGAAATGATTCGGTTGGCCGTTTTAAGACCCAATATTAGAAATGAATCCTGGTCAAATGAATTGTAGATAGAATTGTAAAAGAATGAAGAGAGATGAAAAGGGCTGCATGAAAACTCTAATATGATATGATTCTTTATATACTGTACATGTATAAAACTCTAATATGATATGATTCTTTATATACTGTACGTGTATAAAACTCTAATATGATATGATTCTTTATATACTGTACGTGTATAAAACTCTAATATGATATGATTCTTTATATACTGTACGTGTATAAAACTCTAATATGATATGATTCTTTATATACTGTACATGTATAAAACTCTAATATGATATGATTCTTTATATACTGTACATGTATAAAACTCTAATATGATATGATTCTTTATATACTGTACGTGTATAAAACTCTAATATGATATGATTCTTTATATACTGTACGTGTATAAAACTCTAATATGATATGATTCTTTATATACTGTACGTGTATAAAACTCTAATATGATATGATTCTTTATATACTGTACGTGTATAAAACTCTAATATGATATGATTCTTTATATACTGTACATGTATAAAACTCTAATATGATATGATTCTTTATATACTGTACGTGTATAAAACTCTAATATGATATGATTCTTTATATACTGTACATGTATAAAACTCTAATATGATATGATTCTTTATACTGTACATGTATAAAACTCTAATATGATATGATTCTTTATATACTGTACGTGTATAAAACTCTAATATGATATGATTCTTTATATACTGTACATGTATAAAACTCTAATATGATATGATTCTTTATATACTGTACGTGTATAAAACTCTAATATGATATGATTCTTTATATACTGTACATGTATAAAACTCTAATATGATATGATTCTTTATATACTGTACGTGTATAAAACTCTAATATGATATGATTCTTTATATACTGTACGTGTATAAAACTCTAATATGATATGATTCTTTATATACTGTACGTGTATAACCAAACAGGGGATTCTTAGCTGTTACGCCAAAAGATCCAAACTTTTTGACAAGGTCACTGCTGGTGCTTTTCGTCTAGACTTACCCCCACACCAGGGTGTCACCAGTGTTAATGTTAATGTACGCTCCAGTGTTCTTGTGTTTTCATCAGGAGTGTGACACGACAGAGGAGAATCAACAACATCTGCATCATCAAGACTGTTGTTTTGTAAGAAGGTGTTAAAGTCCACAGTTAGCCTTTGCTATGTAAATTGTGGCTGAAAAGTACACAGGGCCTTGGCTCCAAGTCAGAGCTGGTCCACTGGAGTCATGGCCCAGTGAGACATGGGTGCCAGCCAGCGTAGATTGAAACAGAAAGGTTTGAGCCTATTGGTTAAAACACTGGGGTAAATCCTTGGTGGAACTGTAATTTGGCTCATGGATGTATTGTTTCCTTTTATTCCAGGTATTTCCATGCCATCTACCTGGGCATCCGGAGCCGGCGCAGTGGGGACCATGACCGCTGGAGGTTCTACTGGAGGATGGTGTACGAGTTCGCTGACGTCAGCATGCTGCACCTCCTGGCCACCTTCCTGGAGAGCGCTCCTCAGCTGGTGCTGCAGCTCTGCATCATCATCCAGACCCACAAACTGCAGGCCGTCCAAGGTACTGGCTGGAACCACACCCTGATTAATACTCTCCCTCTCACCCCATCTATCTGCCACTGTACACATACTGTAAATACACAGGCCATCCAACATACTTTCTGAAAACCCCACTTTCCAATACTCTCAATTTTCACTACTCCCGTTCACTATTCCCATTCACTATTCCCATTCTGTCTGTTGTAAAGCAGTCCCACTGCACTGTTAGGGTTTCACAGGTTGGGATGT